>NC_141873.1:94097795-94252211 GCF_056163025.1 Triticum urartu | reverse complement strand
GAAGAGGGTGACATTCGTTAGCATCTTGACAGACATATATTCAAGCTGAATCGATGGACCGAAATTGCAACATGTAGCCTTAACATTCGAACAAAAATGAACGAATGAAATCCAAAGTAAATGATCACACTTCCATAAATTGAGAAGCCACTTAGATAGAGGTAGATGAATAAAGCAACAAGGTACGGATATGAACAAATACTTGGTAAGGATTATCCAATCACAAACCAAATATCTGCGGAAAGAAATACTAGAGCTACATGAATTCCCACTTATGAAACTCCCGAAACTTTCCGGTTATGCAATCAGGTGTTGGGGATACAGGGGAAGCATAATATCTCACCCAAAACTAGCAAATCCTACATCCAGCTGTATCCATCCTTCAACACATAACCAAGAAACTTTTGGAAATCATTTACCTCAACCTCCGAAAAGCATCCGTTATACGAGTTATGGCCATACTCCCGAACTCCCGCCCTAGTACTGGGTGGCGTCGAGGTTATCTCACCAAAAACTGCATAAATGAGATTTTCGATGTCGGCAAAACTCAGGTATTCCAGAACTGCAACGATAAAATTGTGACGACAACACCTCGAAGCTCAACTCCCCGGGACACTGCCACAACCCCTAAATGTCAAGAGGCACCAAGAACAATGTTCTCGTCACAAAACCATCGGAACGATTCCAAGATACCCGCGTGATCCTAAATTTTTTTTAGTGAAATTTGAGAAGAGAAGAGTCAAATATCTACGTCAGGAAGCCTCACCAGAGCGATGAAGGGACTGAGGAGTAAAAAGAATCCTACTCTCCAATATATATATAATCCTAAAAGACTCAAAACATTTTTCTAGACTCAACAACGCCAGCGATTCGATCAAGCAGGGGGCTCCTAAGTCAGGGAAGGCTCTGATTACCAACTTGTAACACCCACGATGCGGCTATATCTCCCACGTGTCGGAGCACGACTTAGATGCGTAACCGCATACTAGGCATGTCGCAAGAGGGGTAATCTTTACACATCCCATGTACTGAATAAGATAGAGATAAAGAGTTGGCTTACAATCGCCACTTCACACAATACATAAATATAGCATTACATCATCCAGAATACAATCAAGGTCCGACTACGAAACCAATATAAAGACAACCCCAAATGCATAAGATCCCCGATCGCCCCAACTGGGCTCCACTACCGATCGTCTTGAAAGGAAACATATTAACGTCATGAATCCTCATCGAACTCCCACTTGAGTTCGGTCGCATCCCCTGCAATGGCATCATCGGCACCAGCATCTGGTTTGGAAGTAATCTGTGAGTCACGGGGACTCAACAATCTCACACCCTCGCGATCAAGACTATTTAAGCTTATGGGAAGGAGAAGGTAGTGAGGTGGAGCTGCAGCAAGCACTAGCATATATGGTGGCTACCTTACGCAAATGAGAGCGAGAAGAGGAGCAAAGCACGTTCGATAAACTATGATCAAGAAGTGATCCTAGAACTACTTATGTTCAAGCATAACACGAGACCGTGTTCTCTTCCCAGACTCTGCCGAAAAGAGACCATCACGGCTACACACGCAGTTGATTCATTTTAATTGAGTTATGTGTCAGGTTTTTTACAACTGGATATTAACAAATTCCCATCTGCCCATAACCGCGGGCACGACTTTAGAAAGTTCAAAAACCATGCACGGGTGTCCCAACTTAGCCCATCACAAGCTCTCACGGTCAACGAAGGATATTCCTTCTCCTAGGACGACCCGATCAGACTCGGAATCCCGGTTACAAGACATCTCGACAATGGTAAAACCAGACCAGCAAAGCCACCCGATGTGCCGACAAATCTCGATAGGAGCTGGACATATCTCGTTCTCAGGGCACACCAGATGAACACTACGTACAACTAAAACAACCCTCAAGTTTCCCCGAGGTGGCGTTGCAAGTGGCTCTGTTTTGGACCAACACTCAGAGGAGCACTGGCCCGGGGGTTTAAAATAAAGATGACCCTTGAGTCCGCGGAACCCAAGGGAAAAGGCTTAGGTGGCAAATGGTAAAACCAAGGTTGGGCCTTGCTGGAGGAGTTTTATTCAAGGCGAACTGTCAAGGGGTTCCCATTAAAACCCAACCGCGTAAGGAACGCAAAATCAAGGAATATAACACCGATATGATGGAAACTAGGGCAGCAAGAGTGGAACAAAACACCAGGCATAAGGCCAAGCCTTCCACCCTTTACCAAGTATATATGTGCATTAAAGTAACCAAGATATAATAATGATATCCCAACAATAATAATGTTCCAACAAGGAACAAACTCCATTCTTCACCTGCAACTAGCAACGCTATAAGAGGGGCTGAGCAAAATGGTAACATAGTCAAACAATGGTTTGCTAGGACAAGGTAGGTTAGAGGTTTGACATGGAAATACGGGAGACATTATAGCAAGTGGTAGGTATCGCGGCATAGGCATAGCAATAGAGCGAGCAACTAGCAAGCAAAGATAGAAGTGATTTCGAGGGTATGGTCATCTTGCCTGCAAAGTTCTCTGAGTTGACGTAAGCTTGATCCTTGTAAGCATACTCAACGGGTTCCTCGATCACGAACTCGTCTCCCAGCTCTACCCAAGGCAAGAACACAAGCAAGGGAAACACAATCAACCATGGTGCAATGCGCAACCAACATGATGCAAAACATGGCATGATATGCGGGACGTGCTATGCAATGCATATGCGTGCTCCGGAAGGAAAAGATATAACCAGGCCTCAACTTGGCAAACCAAGTGCGCCTCTAGAAAGATGAGTTGATTTCGGTCAAAATCGATATAAAGATCAACGGAATCAGATGCTAGGTTTGCAAATGGCAAGCAAAACAAGAATGGCACCATTCTGCGATTAACAGCACGATGCCATCTAAAATGCAACAAGAAAATAAGCTACTGCACTCTAACATAGTAACAAAGCACATGGCAGTGATCTACTCAAGATGCTTGACAAAAGATGAACACTGAGCTACGGCTAAATCACACAATAGCAGGTTCAAACAAGCATGGCAAAAGTGCAAAAGATAACATCATCACAGACTTAGTGAAAATAACATGTCAGGAATTAACATCAGGAAGCAATGTTTAGAGCAAGATAACAATATTCTACAGGATCAGAACATAGCAAAGAATGGCATGGCATGAATCTACTCAAAGCATATAACAAAAGTCCCTTACTGACCATAAGCCAAAAGGGCACAGAAAACATGATGGCACCCATATAAACATAGCAAGTTACGTTAATAGATTCAGACTTAGCAGAAAACTGGACATGGCATAAACAGAGTTACGTAGGCATGTTTGCAAGCTTGATGCACTCACCACAAGGCATTGCATGACAAACTAAGCATACAACCAGCAAGAAGACATGTTCAGTAAGCTAACCAAGGCAAGAACCATCTCATAGCATGCAAGGATCAACTACAACAACCTTGGCAAAATTGATTAACACGTAAACAATCTGCCAGGAACTTTTTATAGAAAAAGTAGAGCAAGATTGAGTCATGTTAGGGTATTCATAAATGAAAACAAGGGCATGGATTGATAGAGCATAACCATATGCCCAAATCATCCTTACTGAACATACTCAAAAGAGGCATGGATCACTCTGTAGCAACATGAATACATAGCATAAAAATAACATCAGGGAAATGACTTAGTGAAATTGTAAGCCCCCGAAATCAGCAACATTACGAGAGCTACTCTGCATGCATGTGCTAGTCACCACATTGATCACAAAAATACATGGCATACACCCTTGTAAAGATGGCATGACATAGCCCAAAACACATGTAGGGCTCAAGTTCATATGCAGCACACAGTAATCATGGCAAAAATGTAAATGCACAAAAATTGAAAAGAAACAGGAACTATCATTTTATTGCACTCTTGCAACAGACATTTGGGCATCGAGATGGCCTCAAAGAAGCATGGTGCAATGGATCAAAATGAAGAGGACATCCTAACGAACATTTTGATATATGGCACGCTCAAAACGGAGCTACGGATGCGGAGTTATGATGCGATGAATAGGGCTAGAAAATATTAGGGACTTAGACAAAAATTGAACACACTGAGCGGCAGATAACTAAGATGTGCGTGGGGCGGGGCTTAGCAGGGCTGCTCACCATGGGCGAAGCCTAGTAGAGGAGGAGGTCGGGCCTTGGAGGCCGGTTGGGCTGGGCCGGCTCGGCTCCACCGATCCCTCCTGGATCGGGGAGGCAGAGCAAGGCGGCGATCCCGGCACGACGCCGACGAGGCGGGGCGACGAGCCGGCGAAGGGATGGCGCCGGGAGAGGTGGTGACGATGGATTCCGGTCCGTCGAGGCCAGATCCGGGGATAGGGGACGATGGGGAGACGCGGTGGGGCGCGGACGAGCTCGGATCTGGGCTCCCCGGCGGTGAACGGCGCAGGACGACGGGAACCAGTCGCCGGCGATGGCTGACGGCAGCGGGCGAGCGAGGGCGGAGAAGATGGCACGCGAGGGAGTGGGAGAGGCGACGGGCGGCGCTGGGCTCGGAGGGCCGCGGCGGGTGGCGGCGGCGCTTGACACGTGGCAGGCGGCGATTCGACGGTGGCGGTGGCGAGGACGCGTCCGACCCGGACGCGTCCGACCCGGACGGACGTGTTCGGCGGCGCGAGGAGAGGGAGAGTTAGGGTTTCGCCCAAAAATTTCGGGGGTGAGGACATATATATAGGTAGAGGGAGCTAGGAGAGTCCAAATGACGAGCGGTTTTCGGCCACGCGATTGTGATTGAACAACCGAGAGGATGGAGGGGGTTTGGATGGGTTTTGGGCCACATTGGAGGGGTCTTGGGCTGCAACACACACGAGGCATTTACGGTTCCCCGGTTAACCGTTGGAGTATCAAATGAACTACAAATGGCACGAAACTTGACAGGCGGTCTACCGGTGGTGTACCAAGGCCGCTTGGCAAATCTCGGTCCATTCCGGAAAGGTTTAACACCCGCACATGAAAAGAGGCAAAAGGGGGCTCCGGAGGACATAGGAGTGCCGGATCACAAAACAGACAACGGGAAAATGCTCGGATGCATGAGACGAACATGTATGCAAATGCGATGCACATGATGACATGATATGAGATGCATGACATGGACAAAATGCAAAACAAAGACAAAACCCAACCATGAGGGAATATCATAACTTAGAGCCGAAAAGGCAAGAGTTGGAATACAAATATGGTAAATTACATCCGGGGCGTTACAACACTCCACCACTACTAAAGGATCTCGTCCCGAGATCTAGGACTGGAAAAACTCTGGATATTTGGAGCGGAGGTGGTCCTCACGTTCGCAGGTGGCTTCTCAGTCGGAATGATGTGACCACTTCACTTTCAGGAATTTGATAGAATTTTTGCGAGTCTTGCGCTCAGTTTCTTCAAGAATAGCAACGGGATGCTCATGATAAGACAGGTCTTCTTGGAGATCAATCTCTTCGAAGTAGATAGTGCGGCCAGGAGTCTTGAAACACTTGCGAAGCTGAGACACGTGAAACACGTCATGCACATTTGCAAAGTTGGATGGAAGCTCAAGTTGATAGGCGAAGTCGCCTCTTTTGCCAATGATCTTGAAAGGACCCACGTATCTAGAGGCAAGCTTCCCTTTGATACCGAAGCGACGAGTACCTTTCATTGGAGAGATGCAGAGGTAGACATGGTCTTCGATCTCGAAAGCCAAGTCACGATGCTTGCTATCATAGTAACTCTTCTGGCGCGATTGCGCGGCTTTTAGATTTTCATGAATGACTTTGCACATTTCTTCAGCCTCTGTGATTAAGTCATTGCCAAGAAAATGGTGTTCACCAGTCTCTGACCAATTAAGAGGAGTACGACACTTCTTGCCATAGAGAATCTCGAATGGGGCCTTGCCCGAACTCGCTTGGAAGCTGTTGTTGTAGGAGAACTCGGCATATGGAAGACAATCTTCCCACTTCATACCAAAAGAAATGACACATGCCTTGAGCATATCTTCAAGAATTTGATTTACTCGCTCGATTTGTCCACTGGTTTGAGGATGAAAGGCTGTGCTGAAGCTAATGTTGGTGCCCATGGCCTTCTGAAAGGAATCCCAGAACTTAGAAGTAAAGATGCTTCCATGATCTGAAGATATCAACTGTGGAATGCCGTGCAAAGAGACAATCCTGGAGGTATATAGCTCTGCTAACTGAGCTGCTGTGATAGATTCTTTGATAGGAAGAAAATGAGCCACTTTAGTGAGCTTGTCGATGACAATAAAGATAGCATCATTGCCATGCTTGGACTTGGGAAATCCAGTCACGAAGTCCATCTCAATATGGTCAAACTTCCATTCTGGAATGGCAAGAGGTTGGAGGAGACCAGCTGGTCGTTGGTGTTCTGCTTTCACTCTTCTGCAAACATCACATTCATTCACGAACTGAGCAATCTCTCGCTTCATTCGAGTCCACCAATATGACTTCTTGAGGTCATGGTACATATTTGTACTTATATGGTGAATAGATAGGAGTGAGTTGTGAGCCTCGTTCATAATGACTTTACGAAGGTCACCCTTAGGAACAACAATGTGATCCTCGAAGAATAGAGTATCTTTGTCATCAAGGAGATTGCACTTGTACTTGGGTTGGCTCTTGGCAATCCCATTCTTCACCTTCTTCACCATTGCATCAAGAAGTTGAGCCTCACGAATCTGATCTTCCAAGGTAGGAGAGACTTGGAGGTTGGCAAGGAATCCTTGAGGGACAACTTGGAGATTAAGTTTGCAGAAAGCTTCACAAAGATCCGGTTGGAAGGGCTCGAGAATCAAACTGTTGTAGTAAGCCTTCCTGCTCAAAGCGTCTGCAATGACATTGGCCTTGCCTGGAGTATATTCAATACTCGGATTATACTCTTGAATCATTTCGACCCAACGAGTCTGCCTGAGGTCGAGGTTGGGCTGAGTGAAGATGTACTTGAGACTCTTATGATCAGTGAAGATGTCCACTTTTCTTCCCAACAAGAGATGTCTCCATGTCAAAAGAGCATGGACAACTACCGCCAACTCGAGGTCATGAGTGGGGTAGATCTTTTCGTTGGGCTTCAACTGGCGAGAGGTATAGGCCACCACTTTCTTCTCTTGCATTAACACGGCACCGAGACCTTGAAGGGAAGCATCACAGAAAACCTTGAATGGTTTGGATTCATTAGGAGGAGTCAGAACTGGAGCTGTGACTAACTTCTCTTTGAGGGTGTTGAAAGCGATGCCACATCCAGGCGTCCAGACATACTTCACATTGTAACACCCCAGTATTACTGTACAGTAATCCCCCTCTAATGGAGGCCTTCACATCATGCTTTACTAAGCCAAAATGCCACTTGTCAAAAATCTGCTTCAAATTCAAATTCAAAATGCTCAAACATGAAAACTAAAATGTTCATCATGTGCCAAATATTCCACAACTAATATTGGTGGTGAACCAACATTTTTGCAAAGGGATTAAGTGGCCTAAACTACTTAAAACAGTGACCTAAACAATAAATTAAATGCCTTTTTAATTTATAAAATTGGCTTTCTTTTTCTAGAGTCTCACAATATTTTGTGGCAGTGCAATATACTTCTTTGAAATTATTTTGGCCAATGGCATAATTTTTTTTGCAAAATCTTTATTGGCTAAAAGAATAAAGAAAAGAAAAAGGGAAAGCAAATAAAAAGAAAAGAGGAAAGGGCCAGAGCCCCCTGGCCTCCCCCTGGGCCTCGGCCCGCCCCTCCACCCGAGCCAACTAGCCCATGCTAGGCCGGCCCACTCCCCCCTGTCATCTTCCCCCTCCTCCACTGTGCGTGTGACTGCGCGCGCACGTCGCCGCCGAACCACCTCGCCGGCCACGCCGCTACAGGTGCCGGGGGGAGGATAAGGGAAAGCCCGACGCCTCGGGCTCCCTCCCCACTCGCGCCAGTCCCTATCCCCTTCATTGGCACCGCTCTGGCCGCTCGCGTTGTCCAGGAGAGCCACCGTCGTCCTCCCGTTCGACTGGAGCCTTCAGGTGGAACCGAGGACCTCTACAGCTACTGAGTGCCGCCGCCCCCTTCCGTCTCTGCTCCGACGCGCGACGGCGACCTCGAGCACCTCTGCTACTACTAAGCTATCACGGGCCTGCTTGCGTGCCGCGCGGTGAGCTCCTCTGCTTCCTGCTCCTCCCTGTTAATCTCCTAGCACGTCGTAGCTAGCTCGCCATCATGCCCGAGCTCTGGTCCTTGCTGTGCGCCTTGCCGTCGTGGCCACGCTCGCCGGTGAGCTCGCTCGAGCTCGCAGTTGTGCTCAGCAAGCGCGTAGGGCTCCGTAGCGCTAGCTAGCTCGCTCCGCCGTGCCGAGTATAGCCGGATCCGCTCGTGCCTGAACTCCGGAGCCGCCTCCGCCGCTTGCCGTCGCCGTCACCGTCCTTTTCTGGCCGAGCCACCACCGCAGTTCGACGGGCGCTGCTCCGCTCGTTCGAACGCACCCTAGCGCGTGCGAAATGGTCACTTGTAGGCGAAATCTGACGAGGCCTGAGTCCCTCCACCGCATTTTGGCGTCGCCGGCGTCGAGTCGCCGGCCACCGCCGATGTGGCTGGCCTGGGGTCACCCCAGAGCCACTACCAGTGGGCCCCGCGGGTCCCAGTTGACTGGGTTGACCCAGTCAACTGCTGATGTGGCAGCCCCGTGTCTCTGACATGCAGGCCCCACAGCCTAGTTATTTAACTAAAACGTTTAGTAAATGAAAACTAATTAGTTAACTAAATGAGACACTGACAAGGGGGGCCCACCCTCTAAGTAACCCTCTGTTAGTCTAAATTAACACTATTAAAGTCATAGAGGCTGACATGTGGGTCCAGTGGTTTGACCTGTACAGCCGCTGTTGACTTGCTGATGTCAGCATGGCGTGCTGACGTCATATTCCTTTTCTATTAATTTAATAATTTCTGAAAATGGTTTCATCTTTAGAAATTCATAGGAATTAAACCGTAGCTCGGATGAAAATGTTTTCTACATGAAAGTTGGTCAGAAAAATCCAACGAATCCGAATACGCGGTCCGTTCATCTGTCACATGCCCCTAGCATGTCGAACAAGTAACTTCCCCCCTCTTTTCCTCTGTCCGGAATCCGCCTAACGCCGGGAATTCATCCTTGAATGTTTATCCCCTCCGTCTGCAATGTGTAGTACTACGTTAGGGCAACCCTATCTCTGCCCGTCGTCATGTTATGTTTTGTGAAGCTTGTTTGCCCCGTATTTACTGTTTCTTCCCCCTCTTCTTCTCCGGTAGACCCCGAGACCGACGTTGATGCCGCTGTGATCGACTACGTCCCTGATGACCCCTCCTTCTTGTCTGAGCAACCAGGCAAGCAAACCCCCCTTGAGCATTCTGATATCGCCTATTTCTTTTCCTCTCATGCTTGCATTAGAACTGCTACTGCTTTCTGTATGAGCCTACTCTGATGCATAGCATGTCGTTGTTACCTGCTTTTATACCTTACCTGCTTATCCTAAACTACTTACTATAGGTTGGTTAGAGATCCATCAGTGACCCCACCTTGTCCTAGTTGCCCCACTTTATGTTTGATGACTCGATCAACGTGATCGACGTCCAGGCCCCGACACCGCACATCACCCCCCCTTAGTTGTACGACTCTGTAGAGTTACCATCGAGTGCCGAGGGTGGAACCTCTTACATCACTCCTGTTGAGATCTCTGTAGTGTAGCTATCCGGTCATGGTCATCGATGGTGATTTCCTCCTTAACTACTTCCGATACGGCTCTGTCGTGCAACCCCTCAAGTGTGAACCTCGAGGGTGGATCCTCTTATGTTCACCTTGATGACAACATCGAGTGAAATTCACCGGGGGTGATTCCTCGGGTTTTCCCTTTGGTGTTAGATACACAATTACTATGGTTACTATGACTTTGCACTGAGCCATGTTACTAAAGACGGGTCGGCCCTCAGGGGTACCCGCGCGAGCTTAATAGCGAGTGATGTGGAGTCGGGTTGACCTGGAAGGTGCCCGCGAGATACTTACAAGGCATGACCGAGCATTCTTAGCCCTTGCCGCAAGTACTCGAGACGGGCGATGGGGTAACATCAATGGTGAGTCTCTGCTCGTTACTGCGCGTTCCTAATCCTCTACGATTTGGGTATTTGATCCGAGGGGCCTCTGGCCTGATAGCACTAACCATCACGTGGGCATAGTATGGGCGTTCTGCGTCGTATACATCAGCCGAAGCTTAATAGATGCCAGCGACTGAGCGGCGCGCGCCGGGTTGGACTGCGTAAGCTCCTGCCTTGTTGAAGGAGGTAGCTAGGTCTGCTCACCGGCCGCCCACGCAACGTGCAGGAGTTCCCGGGGCGATGGCCCATGACCCCTGGGGGCATAGGTTTGGTCCGTCATGCTGGCCTCTCTATTAAGCCTAGGTCGGGTTGCGGCGTATTGTTTGGCCGAGGCCGGGCATGACCCAGGAAAGTGTATCCGGCCGGAGTTAATCAAGCATGGTGGGTAAGTTGGTGCACCCCTGTAGGGAAGAAAACATCTATCGATAGCCTGTCCTACGGTAACAGACACTTGGAGTTGTATCCCGATCGATACAACTAGAACTGGATACTTGAGATGAGACATGGAGATGAGACTTGGATATGAGATGATAACTGGATAGTATGGCTCTGGGATTGCTTTCTCGCAGGGAGTCGATAAAGGATCTCTGGCTGAGGTTGATAACACTTCTACTACTTTACTTTATGCTACTCTACTCCCTCCTGTTGCTGCAAGATGGTGGTTTCCAGAAGATGCTAGTCTTCGATAGGCTAGGCTTTCCCCTTCCCTTCTGGCATTCTGCAGTTTAGTCCACAGATACAACCCTTTTCCTTTGATACAGATGCATACTTAGTTTAGGTCTAATGTAAGTCTTGCGAGTACTTTAGATGAGTACTCACGGTTGCTTTGCTACCTCTTTTTCCCCATACCCGATTGTTGCGACCAGATGACGGATCCCAGGCGCCAGACGACACCACTGATGACTACTGCTATCCCGAGGATGCCTACTACTACGTGACGGCCGCTGACGACCTGGAGTAGTTAGGAGGCTCCCAGGCAGGAGGCCTTGCCTTTTTGATCGATGTTGTTTTTGTGCTAGCCTTTTTAAGGCAAACTTGTTTAACTCATGTCTGTACTCAGATATTGTTGCTTCCGCTGACTCTTGTGTTTTCGAGCTTAAGTATTCGAGCCCTCGAGGCCCCTGGCTTGTAATATAAAGCTTGTATTATTTTAATTTGTGTCTAGAGTTGTGTTGTGATATCTTCCCGTGAGTCCTTGATGTTGATCGTACACATTTGCGTTTATGATTAGTGTACGATCAAATCAGGGGCGTCACAAGTTGGTATCAGAGCCGACTACCTGTAGGTCGCCCCCTTTCCAACTCCTTGGCCGAAGTCGAGTCTAGTCACTACAAAAACTTTTACTAACATTGGCTGTGTGACTTATGGGCCCACGTCGCCATATGGGTGGTATTAGGATCTTTTATTCCTCGTCTATACTTTGGGACTCTGACCTCTATTCTATTCGGGTTAAATGGTTTTACTAACTCGAACATTAGGATCTCGTGATCACATCTGCCCGGAGAGCCCCTTATTTCAGATGATCGCTGGCTGCATCAATAGATTTCGAAGATACTCTATGATATTCTCTTGAGACTTTGTGCCTGTTGCCTTTGCAATTCCCTACCACCAAAATATCATTATGGATAACTACACTTGCCAATCTTACATTCTATCCCATTGATCTTGTTATTACAAGATACCCGAAAGTATTCTCCGACTTTCGAGAATCCTTTTTTTCGACTGCCTTGCAGCTCTTTTCTGCCTGATTAACCATACGAATAATTCCACACACTTATTAGGGATTTGTTCATCCCCAGTTGATCATATGTCTCACAAAATTCTTCGAATGCAATTCGATCTCCTGAAGATCCTCTGCAGCCTAGTGCTCCTGAAAGTCTTGTCTTCCTGCATTCTGGTTAAATCCATATGTCCAGCAATATTCATTAACATCCCTTGTCATTGTCATCCTGAGCCTATTGATTCATTATGTTGCGATTGCTCACAATCATCAGCCGAACCCTGAAATTTGACCTTCCTGCTCATACGTCAGTCTAGACATGAGTTGGATCTCGGCCAATCATGTTGTAATTGATTGTCCACCTGGTTCCCTTCAACTTGAACGTCGAATTATTCAGCTGTTTCTATAATATAATGCCTTCACATTCTCTCCCTTTGATTGAGTATTGATACTCACATCAGATACATTGAGGACCGCTAAATCCTTTGTTGGATTATTTTCTGGCAATGTCCTTCATATTCAAAATCATGTGCGCTCTTCCCCTGATACATATTGCCTTCGGTAAATTGTATCCTCTGCTTATTGTCAACCATGCTCTGTCATTGAGCTGATGTTATATGCTCTGGAAGTTAGTGGTATATGTTCCTAAGATACCCCTACGGGTTGAACTTATACCTTTCCTAAATCGGTGTGAACTCGAAAGAGATGTGAGTCTTACTCTTCTGGTGCTTCACCAGATAAATCTTTCGCGCTACAAATTCTTCAAAAACGAGGAGTGAATGAAAGATTATGCATTGAAGAAGTGGAAGTCGACCTTGAACCTTTGTGTTCATGCCCATGGACCCGATGTAGAACTTATCATGGAAGCTGCTCGTAAAAATAATTACCCCTTGTTATAAGTCCATCCTGTATTGGTGGTTTAATCATTCATAACCATGGTTCTGACCATAGTTTCTCCTTAATTCCATTTCCCGGACAAGTTAATACTTGTCTACTGCAAGTCATTTTACTTGTCCAACCTCTAATTTGATCTACCTTCAAGTATTGCCTCATGTTATCTCGAGGATATTGTGTCATTGCACTACCTCTTGTAAATTCTAATTGAAGTGATACTCCGTCACATCATTCCTATCCTGATTGGCTACATCATTATCGTCCTAAATTTTAACTGTGCTACCTGGTCCTTCCGGGAGCACAATTTTTCAACGATGAGCTAAGATTACGTCGCTCTTCCTCATCTTATCATTCCACCTTGAACAACAAGCTTGAATCCGAGCTTGTGTCGTATCCATGGTTCCAATAGCCTTTGCTTCATCATTCCTTTTGCTTGATGTCGTTGCATCTCGATGGCATCTTCTTAGAGCCTCTCAACAAAATTTGTCATGATCACCATCAATATGCTGCCTTGTTCTAAGATATCAATCAAATTCTTGAGGAGAAATACCCCTTGGCCATCGATGATTCATGTTGTCATCGACACCATCCTTGACTTCCTGCCAATACGGACTTGGTCATGTTTTGGTTATATCTTACATTCCTTGACATTCTTGGAATTGTTCCTTTGTACTTCTTGTGACCTTCAGATTCAATCTTGCTTGAAAAACCATGTTAATGTTACCTTGAAGCATGACTGTGGTACGCCGAACAACAACAAGAACATTGGATGTGTAATGCTGAATTTTCTTGATCAATTATCCAAACACCGTTGTATGGGTAAACCTCATAATTTCTGTGCCCCTTTGTCTAAATGGTTTCATACTTGGATCCATATCATGTATATCATGCTTTGCCTTTCCTTGCGAAAGATATACTCTTGATATTTTGGTATAAACACATTTTCCTTTCTGTTGTTCTGATTAATATACTAATCGTATTTTTTCTTTCCATTATTTTGTTTAACCTTTCCAGTAATCTAACTTATCTGAGCAGAGATAATTTCCTGCTTATGTAAGTGCCTCGGGTACAACTCCATCAGTAAGAACCTGTTAATACTGTTTTTTTGACAGAAAGACTGTAAGGGAACCCCCTACAGTATAATTGGTGCAACAAACCCAAATTGCAAGTACCATGCCTTGAACCTGGGTGGGTGGGAAGGCATCAGCTCCTTCCCACCACTAGGCTATGCCTTAGTCTGCAACCTGTTAATACTGTTGTTTACATTCCGGTAACCATAGATGGACGAGAACTTTGCCTACTGGTCCGCGTCGTTTCAACGAGCAGGAAAATGGTTCTCTTCATCCCTCGCCCTTGGTACCAACATGATTGCCAACATAAATGACAGATTATCCTCTAACCGCCTTGCTATCATGACCGTGCAAATGTTAGCACCCTTCCTGCATTTAACCCACATGGTGGGCCCATAACCCACAGTTCCACTGGATCGAAACCTGACTCTCCTGTACATCCTTAATTCCGAGGTATCCTTTTCTCTTAACCTTGTGTGTTATCATGAGCCACCCTCTGAGAGATGATCTATTCCCAATGCTCTGAACCCCCTTCTCACACTCTGTTCAGGTATCGATCGTTTGTACATTCACTTGAAACTTCCGATTGTACCTTCATACTTTGCTCTTGATGTTTTCTTAAGTTTCGACTCGAGAGATACTTCTATCGTATTCCCCAAATTATCCACCGGATAATCGACCTCGCAAGGGTCAGTTCTCCCGAAGCTACCCCTTTACTTCCCCACCTAATTCTCGGGACGAGATTTCTTGTAGTGGAGGAGATTTGTAAGACCCCAGTATTACTCTACAGTAATCCCCCTCTAATGGAGGCCTTCACATCATGCTTTACTAAGCCAAAATGCCACTTTTCTAAAATCTGCTTCAAAGTCAAATTCAAAATGCTCAAACATGAAAACTAAAATGTTCATCATGTGCCAAATATTCCACAACTAATATTGGTGGTGAACCAACATTTTTGCAAAGGGATTAAGTGGCCTAAACTACTTAAAACAGTGACCTAAACAATAAATTAAACGCCTTTTAAATTTATAAAATTGGCTTTCTTTTTCTAGAGTCTCACAATATTTGTGGCAGTGCAATATACTTCTTTGAAATTATTTTGTCCAATGGCATAATTTTTTTGCAAAATCTTTATTGGCTAAAAGAATAAAGAAAAGAAAAAGGGAAAGCAAATAAAAAGGAAAGAGGAAAGGGCCAGAGCCCCCTGGCCTCCCCCTGGGCCTCGGCCCACCCCTCCACCTGAACCAACTGGCCCATGCTAGGCTAGCCCACTCCCCCTGTCGTCTTCCCCCTCCTCCACTGTGCGTGCGACCGCGCGCACACGTCGCCGTCGAACCACCTCGCCGGCCACGCCACTACTAGCGCCGCTTGGAGGATAAGGGCAGCCCCGATGCCTCGGGCTCCCTCCCCACTCACGCCAGTCCCTATCCCCTCTCCCCGCTGGCTCCGTCGCCTCGCCTCCTCAAATCCGCCGCACCGAGCGGAATAGCCGCCGTCCTCCATCTCCACCGCGGCGACCGGCACCGCTCTGGCCGCTCGCGTTGTCCATGAGAGCCACAGCCGTCCTCCCGTTCGACTGGAGC
Source organism: Triticum urartu (assembly GCF_056163025.1). Taxonomy (NCBI): domain Eukaryota; kingdom Viridiplantae; phylum Streptophyta; class Magnoliopsida; order Poales; family Poaceae; genus Triticum; species Triticum urartu. Next base: position 94,236,795 of record NC_141873.1, on the reverse strand, counting down.
CTTCAGGTGGAGCCGGGGACCTCTACAGCTACCGAGCGCCGTCACCCCCTTCCGTCTCTGCTCCGACGCGCGCCAGCAACCTCGAGCACCTCTGCTACTCCTAAGTTATCACGGGCCTGCTTGCGTGCCGTGCGGTGAGCTCCTCCGCTTCCTGCTCCTCCCTGTTAATCTCCTAGTGCGTCGTAGCTAGCTCGCCATCGTGCCCAAGCTCTGGTCGTCGCTGTGCGCCTTGCCGTCGTGGCCACGCTCGCCGGTGAGCTTGCCCGAGCTCGCAGTCGTGCTCAGCATGTGCGTAGGGCTCCATAGCGCTAGCTAGCTCGCTCCGCTGTGCCGAGTATAGCCAGATCCGCTCGTGCCCGAACTCCGGTGCCGCCACTGCCGCTTGTCGTCACCGGCCTTTTCCGGCCGGGCCACCATTGCAGTTCGACGCGCGCTACTCCGCTCGTTCGAATGCACCCTAGCGCGCATGAAATGGTCACCTGTAGGCGAAATCCGACGAGGCCCGAGGCCCTCCGCCGCATTTTGGCGTCACCGGCGTCGAGCTGCCGGCCACCGCTGACGTGGCTGGCCTGGGGCCACCCCAAAGCCACTGCTAGTGGGCCCCTCGGGTCCCAGTTGACTGGATTGACCCATTCAACTGATGACGTGGCAGCCCCGTGTCTCTGACATGCGGGCCCCGCAGCCTAGTTATTTAACTAAAATGTTTAGTAAATGAAAACTGATTAGTTAACTAAATGAGACACTGACAAGGGGGGCCCATCCTCTAATTAACCCTCTATTAGTATAAATTAACACTGTTAAAGTCACAGAGGCTGACATGTGGGTCCCATTGGACCCACATGTCAGGTTTGACCTGTACAGCCGTTGTTGACTTGCTGATGTCAGCATGGAGTGCTGATGTCATATTCCTTTTCTATTAATTTAATAATTTCTGAAAATGGTTTAATCTTTAGAAATTCATAGGAATTAAACCGTAGCTCGGATGAAAATGTTTTCTTCATGAAAGTTGCTCAAAAAAATCCAACGAATCCGAATACGCGTTCCGTTCATCTGTCACATGCCCATAGCATGTCGAACAAGGAACTTTCCCCCTCTTTTCCTCTGTCCGGAATCCGCCTAACGCCGGGAATTCATCCTCGGATGTTTATCCCCTTTGTCTGCAACATGTACTACTACGTTAGGGCAACCCTAGCTCTGCTCGTCGTCATGTTATGTTTTGTGATGCTTGTTTTCCCCGTATTTGCTGTTTCTCCCCCCTCTTCTTATTCGGTAGACCCCGAGACCGACGTTCATGCCGCTGTGATCGACTATGTCACCAATGACCCCTCCTTCTTGTCTGAGCAACCAGGCAAGCAAACCCCCCTTGAGCATTCCGATATCGCCTATTTCTTTTCCTCTCATGCTTGCATTAGAACTGCCGCTGCTTTCTGTATGAGCCTACTCTGATGCATAGCCTGTTGTTGTTACCTGCTTTTATACCTTACCTGCTTATCCTAAACTGCTTAGTACAGGTTGGTTAGAGATCCATCAGTGACCCCACCTTGTCCCAGTTGCCCCGCTTTATGTTCGATGACTCGATCAACATGATCAATGTCCAGGCCCCGACACCGCACATCACCCCCCCTTAGTTGTACGACTCTACAGAGTTACCATCGAGTGCCGAGGGTGGAACCTCTTACATCACTCCCGTTGAGATTTCTATAGTGTAGCTATCCGGTCGTGGTCATCGAGGGTGATTTCCTCCTTAACTACTTCTGATACGGCTCTGTCGTGCAACCCCGCAAGTGTGAACCTCGAGGGTGGATCCTCTTACGTTCACCTTGATTACAACATCGAGTAAAATTCACCGGGGGTGATTCCTCGGGTTTTCCCTTTGGTCTTAGACACACAATTACTATGGTTACTATGACTTTGCACTGAGCCATGTTACTAAAGATGGGTCGGCCCTGAGGGGTACCCGCGCGAGCTTAATAGCGAGTGATGTGGAGTCAGGTTGACCTAGAAGGTGCCCGCGAGATACTTACGAGGCGTGGCTGGGCATTCTTAGCCCTTGCCGCAAGTACTCGTGATGGGGCGACGGGGTCACATCGATCGTGAGTCTCTACTCGTTACCGCACGTTCCTAATCGTCTACGATTTGGATATTTGACCCGAGGGCCTCTGGCCTGATAGCACTAACCATCACGTGGGCATAGTATGGACATTATGCGTCGTATACATCAGCCGAAGCTTAATAGACGCCAGCGACTGAGAGGCGCGTGCCGGGTTGGACTGCGTAAGCTCCTCCCTTGTTGAAGGAGGTAGCTAGGTCTGCTCACCGGCCACCCAAGCAACATGCAGGGGTTCCCGGGGCGATGGCCCATGACCCCTGGGGGCATAGGTTTAGTCCGGCGTGCTGGCCTCTCTATTAAGCCTAGGTCGGGTTGTGGCGTATTGTTTGGCCGAGGCCGAGCATGACCCAGGAAAGTGTGTCCGGTCGGAGTTAATCGAGCGTGGTGGGTAAGTTGGTGCACCCCTGCAGGGAAGAAAACATCTATCGATAGCCTGTCCTATGGTAACGGACACTTGGAGTTGTATCCCGATCGATACAACTAGAACTAGATACTTGAGATGAGACATGGAGATGAGACTTGGATATGAGATCATAACTGGATAGTATGGCTCTGGGATTGCTTTATCACAGGGATTCGAGAAAGGATCTCTGGCTGAGGTTGATAACACTTCTACTACTTTACTTTATGCTACTCTACTCCCTCCTGTTGCTGCAAGATGGTGGTTTCCAGAAGATGCTAGTCTTCGATAGGCTAGGCTTTCCCCTTCCCTTCTGGCATTCTGCAGTTTAGTCCACAGATACAACCCTTTTCCTTTGATACAGATGCATATTTAGTTTAGGTCTAATGTAAGTCTTGCGAGTACTTTGGATGAGTATTCACGGTTGCTTTGCTACCTCTTTTTCCACATACCCGATTGTTGCGACCAGATGACGGATCCCAGGCGCCAGACGACACCACTGATGACTACTGCTATCCCGAGGATGCCTACTACTACGTGACGGCCGCTGACGACCTGGAGTAGTTAGGAGGCTCCCATGCAGGAGGCCTTGCCTTTTCGATCGATGTTGTTTTTGTGCTAGCCTTCTTAAGGCAAACTTGTTTAACTCATGTCTGTACTCAGATATTTTTGCTTCCACTGACTCTTGTGTTTTCGAGCTTATGTATTCGAGCCCTCGAGGCCAGTGGCTTATAATATAAAGCTTGTATTATTTTAATTTGTGTCTATAGTTGTGTTGTGATATCTTCCCGTGAGTCCTTGATCTTCATTGTACACATTTGCGTGTATGATTAGTGTACGGTCAAATCGGGGGCGTCACACACATGGTTCTGGAGGAGGTTGGAAAGAGGCTTTGCAATCTTAGAGAAATTCTCAATGAATCTTCGACGATAACTTGCAAGCCCAAGGAAATTGCGGAGCTGCTTCACATTCTGAGACACTTTCTCAGGATTAACATCTATGCCCTTGGCGGAGATGATATGGCCAAGGTAGAGAACCTCATCGAGCCAAAATTCGCACTTTGAAAACTTTGCATAGAACTGATGTTCTCTGAGTTTGTCCATCACCAATCTCAAATGCTTGGCATGATCCTCCTTGTTCTTGGAAAAGACCAAAATGTCATCGAGATAGACCAAGACGAAGTCATTTGTGTAAGGGTTGAAGATGAAGTTCATCATGCGAGAGAACGTTGGAGGAGCATTGACAAGGCCGAAAGACATGACAGTGTATTCATAGGAACCATAGCTTGTTCTGAAAGCTGTCTTGGGGATGTCTTGTTCACAAATGCGAATCTGATGATAGCCCATACGGAGGTCAAGCTTGGAGAATACTTGAGCACCTTTGAGTTGTTCGAAAAGCTCATTGATGATGGGAAGTGGGTACTTGTTCTTTATAGTCTTCTTGTTCAGTGGACGGTAGTCGACACAAAGTTGGTCCGTGCCATCCTTCTTCTTGACAAAAAGAACACCACAACCCCATGGAGAAGAACTTGGTTGGATCAGACCCATACGCTCTTGTATATCGAGTTGTTTCTTCAGCTCCTTCAACTCTTTTGGTCCAAGCTTGTAAGGACGTTTGCAAACAGGTTTCGTGCCAGGCTCAAGATCGATAATGAATTCAACTGGCCTGTGAGGAGGCATTCCTAGAAGCTCTTCTGGAAAGACGTCTTGATATTCACAAATGACTGGAATCTGAGAGATGGCATTCAACTCGCCCTTCTCATTGAGAGAAAACAGTCAAATGGTATCATCATGAGCAGCAAAGACGATCACATGCTCAGAGGAGTGTGTCAATTGAATCTGCCTGGCAGCACAATCAAGCTGAGCCTTGTTCTTAGAAAGCCATTCCATGCCGAGAATTAGATTAATATCCGAGTTACCCATAACAATAGGAGAAGACAGAAACTTATAGTCACCCACCTTGATAGAAATATCCGGGACGCAATTGTTAGATGTCATTTGCTTGCCCGAGGACACAATCTTCAACAGGAAAGGAATCTTTTCGGTCACAAACTCATGCTTGGCAACAAAAGGTGTTGAAATGAAAGAAAGCGATGCACCAGTATCAAAAAGAACTTTTGCAGGAATATCGTTAACAGGAAGGTTACCCATGATCACTTATGAAGAGTCCTCTGCCTGAGCTGCGTTCATCATGTTGACCTTTGCAAACTTGGGATTATGCTTAACCACTGCATTGCTGGTAGATCTCACAGGGGGAGGAGGCGGAAGACGCCTCTAGTTGAAGCATTTGTTTGCATAGTGACCCTTCTGCTGACACTTGTTGCACGTAACCTCTGAGAGCGGACGGTGATTCGGAGCACTTGACCTTGGAGCATGAGACTGCGATTTGTTCTAATAGCCTGGGTTGGGTGGGTGGGAAGATCCATTGCCCCCTTTGCTCTTCTGCTGATAAGGCTGACGGAACGGAGGAGGAGGAGGCAACCAGTACTTTTGCTGCTTAGCTGCCACTTGAGTTGAAGAAGAAGGAGTTGCATCCCTGACTCTCTTCTTAGAAGCATCGCACTTGAGCTGAGCAGCCTCTTGCTTTAGTGCCATGTTGTAGAAATCATCATACTGTTTCGGCTCAAAAAGCACGAGAGCTAGTTGCAGATCTTCTCTGAGGCCACTTCTGAATTCATAAATCATGCTCTTCTCATCAGGGACGTCTTGTTTGGCGAAGCGAGCGAGCCTCTAAAACATGATGTTGTATTGGTAAACAGACATACTGCCTTGCTTCAGATTGCGGAACTCCTCACGCTTACTCTCAACAACACTTTGAGGAATGTGGTGAGCTTTGAAGTCCCGGCGGAAATCATCACAGGTAATCACATGACCTCCTCTGGAATCTTTGTATTGTTGATACCACTCTGCAGCTTGGTCTTTGAGTTGGAACGAAGCAAGCTTGACAAAGTCCTCAGGCCTGACGTTGCTACACTAAAAATGTTTGCAGATATCCACGAGCCAATCATCAGCGTCTGGGGCCTCGACACAGTTACTGAAGGACTTCGGCTGGTTTGCGGGGAACTGGTTGAGGGTAGCAAACTGAGTTTGATTGTTGCCATGGCCTTGATTTCCTTGGTTGCGCTCTTGCAAGATTTGCAAAAGCATCTGCATGTTGGCGTTGGTGGCGGCCATCACAGCTTGCCATGCCTCCAGAGGTGGAGGTGGAGGTGGTGGTGGAGGTCCTGGATTCTGGCCCTTTGGAGGAGCCATCCTGAAGAGGGTGACATTCGTTAGCATCTTGACAGACATATATTCAAGCTGAATCGATGGACCGAAATTGCAACATGTAGCCTTAACATTCGAACAAAAATGAACGAATGAAATCCAAAGTAAATGATCACACTTCCATAAATTGAGAAGCCACTTAGATAGAGGTAGATGAATAAAGCAACAAGGTACGGATATGAACAAATACTTGGTAAGGATTATCCAATCACAAACCAAATATCTGCGGAAAGAAATACTAGAGCTACATGAATTCCCACTTATGAAACTCCCGAAACTTTCCGGTTATGCAATCAGGTGTTGGGGATACAGGGGAAGCATAATATCTCACCCAAAACTAGCAAATCCTACATCCAGCTGTATCCATCCTTCAACACATAACCAAGAAACTTTTGGAAATCATTTACCTCAACCTCCGAAAAGCATCCGTTATACGAGTTATGGCCATACTCCCGAACTCCCGCCCTAGTACTGGGTGGCGTCGAGGTTATCTCACCAAAAACTGCATAAATGAGATTTTCGATGTCGGCAAAACTCAGGTATTCCAGAACTGCAACGATAAAATTGTGACGACAACACCTCGAAGCTCAACTCCCCGGGACACTGCCACAACCCCTAAATGTCAAGAGGCACCAAGAACAATGTTCTCGTCACAAAACCATCGGAACGATTCCAAGATACCCGCGTGATCCTAAATTTTTTTTAGTGAAATTTGAGAAGAGAAGAGTCAAATATCTACGTCAGGAAGCCTCACCAGAGCGATGAAGGGACTGAGGAGTAAAAAGAATCCTACTCTCCAATATATATATAATCCTAAAAGACTCAAAACATTTTTCTAGACTCAACAACGCCAGCGATTCGATCAAGCAGGGGGCTCCTAAGTCAGGGAAGGCTCTGATTACCAACTTGTAACACCCACGATGCGGCTATATCTCCCACGTGTCGGAGCACGACTTAGATGCGTAACCGCATACTAGGCATGTCGCAAGAGGGGTAATCTTTACACATCCCATGTACTGAATAAGATAGAGATAAAGAGTTGGCTTACAATCGCCACTTCACACAATACATAAATATAGCATTACATCATCCAGAATACAATCAAGGTCCGACTACGAAACCAATATAAAGACAACCCCAAATGCATAAGATCCCCGATCGCCCCAACTGGGCTCCACTACTGATCGTCTGGAAAGGAAACATAGTAACATCCTGAATTCTTGTCAAACTCCCACTTGAGTTCGGTCGCATCCCCTGGAATGGCACCATCGGCACCTGCATCTGGTTGGGAAGTAATCTGTGAGTCACGAGGACTCAACAATCTCACACCCTCGCGATCAAGACTATTTAAGCTTATGGGAAGGAAAAGGTAGTGAGGTGGAGCTGCAGCAAGCACTAGCATATATGGTGGCTACCTTACGCAAATGAGAGCGAGAAGAGGAGCAAAGCACGTTCGATAAACATGACCAAGAAGTGATCCTAGAACTACTTACGTTCAAGCATAACACGAGACCGTGTTCTCTTCCCGGACTCCGCCGAAAAGAGACCATCACAGCTACGCACGCGGTTGATTCATTTTAATTGAGTTATGTGTCAGGTTTTTTACAACCGGATATTAACAAATTCCCATCTGCCCATAACCGCGGGCAGGGCTTTCGAAAGTTCAAAACCCTGCAGGGGTGTACCAACTTAGCCCATCACAAGCTCTCACGGACAACGAAGGATATTCCCTCTCCCAGGACGACCCGATCAGACTCGGAATCCCGGTTACAAGACATCTCGACAAAGGTAAAACAAGACCAGCAAAGCCGCCCGATGTGCCGACAAATCCCAATAGGAGCTGCACATATCTCGTTCTCAGGGCATACCAGATGAACCCTACGTACAACTAAAACCAACCCTCAAGTTTCCCTGAAGTGGCGTTGCAAGTGGCTTTGTTTGGGACCAACACTCAAAGGAACACTGGCCCGGGAGTTTAAAATAAAGATGACCCTTGAGTCCGCAGAACCCAAGGGAAAAGGCTTAGGTGGCAAATGGTAAAACCAAGGTTGGGCCTTGCTGGAGGAGTTTTATTCAAGGCGAACTGTCAAGGGGTTCCCATTATAACCCAACCGCGTAAGGAACGCAAAATCAAGGAACATAACACTGGTATGACGGAAACTAGGGCAGCAGGAGTGGAAAAAAAACACCAGGCATAAGGCCAAGCCTTCCACCCTTTACCAAGTATATAGGTGCATTAAAGTAACCAAGATATAATAATGATATCCCAACAATAATCATGTTCCAACAAGGAACAAACTCCATTCTTCACCTGCAACTAGCAATGCTATAAGAGGGGCTGAGCAAAACGGTAACATAGCCAAACAACGATTTGCTAGGACAAGGTGGGTTAGACATTTGACATGGAAATATGGGAGGCATGATATAGCAAGTGCTATGTATCGCGGCATAGGCATATTAATAGAGCGATCAACTAGCAAGCAAAGATAGAAGTGATTTCGAGGGTATGGTCATCTTGCCTGCAAAGTTCTCCGAGTTGACGTAAGCTTGATCCTTGTAAGCATACTCAATGGGTTCCTCGATCACGAACTCGTCTCCCAGCTCTACCCAAGGCAAGAACACAAGCAAGGGAAACACAATCAACCACGGTGCAATGTGCAACCAACATGATGCAAAACATGGCATGATATGCGGGACGTGCTATGCAATGCATATGCGTGCTCCGGAAGGAAAAGATAGAACTAGGCCTCAACTTGGCAAAACAAGCGTGCTGCTGGAAAGATAAGTTGATTTTGGTCGAAATCCATATAAAGATCACCGGAATCCGATGCACGGTTTGCAAATGGCAAGCAAAACAAGAATTGCACCATTCTGCGATTAACAGCACGATGCCATCTAAAATGCAACAAGAAAATAAGCTACTGCACTCTAACATAGTAACAAAGCACATGGAAGTGATCTACTCAAGATGCTTGACAAAAGATGAACACTGAGCTACGGCTAAATCACACAATAGCAGGTTCAAACAAGCATGGCCAAAGTGCAAAAGATAACAGCATCACAGACTTAGTGAAAATAACATGTCAGGAATTAACATCAGGAAGCAAAGTTTAGAGCAAGATAACAATATGCTACATGATCAGAACATAGCAAAGCAAGGCATGACATGAATCTAATGAAAGCATATAACAAAAGTACCTTATTGACCATAAGCCAAAAGGGCACAGAAAACATGATGGCAGCCATGTAAATATAGCAAGTTACATTAACAGATTCAGATTTAGCAGAAAACTGGACATGGCATAAACAGAGTTACGTAGGCATGTTTGTGAGCTCGATGCACTCACCACAAGGCATTTCATGACAAACTAAGCATACACCCAGCAAGAAGACATGGTCAATAAGCTAACCAAGGAAAGAACCATCTCATAGCATGCAAGGATCAACTACAACAACCTTGGCAAAATTGATTAACACATAAACAATCTGCCAGGAACATTTTATAGCAAAAGTAGAGCAGGGTTGAGTCATGCTAGGGTACTCCATAAATGCAAACAAGGGCATCGATTGATAGAGCATAACCATATACCCAAATCATCCTTACTGAACATACTCAAAAGAGGCATGTATCACTTTGTAGCAACATGAATACATAGCATAAAAATAACATCAGGGAAATGACTTTGTGAAATTCTAAACCCCTGAAATCAGCAACATTACGAGAGCTACTTTGCATGCATGTGCTAGTCACCACATTGATCACAAAAATACATGGCATACACCCCTGTAAATATGGCATGGCATAGCCCAAAACACATGTAGGGCTCAAGTTCATATGCAGCACACAATAATCATGGCAAAAATGACAAATGCTCAAAAACTGATAGGAAACAGGAACTAACATTTTATAGCACTCTTGCAACAGAAATTTGGGCATCAAGATGGACTCAAACAAGCATGGTGCAATGGAACAAAATGAAGAAGACATCCTAAAGAACATTTTGATATATGGCACGCTCAAAACGGAGCTACGGATGCGGAGTTATGATGCGATGAACAGGGCTAGAGAATATTAGGGACTTAGACAAAAATTGAACACACTGAGCGGCAGATAACTAAGATGTGCGCGGGGCGGGGCTTAGCAGGGCTGCTCACCATGGGCCAAGCCCAGTAGAGGAGGAGGTCGGGCCTTGGAGGCCGGTTGGGCTGGGCCGGCTCGGCTCCACCGATCCCTCTTGGATCGGGGAGGCAGAGCAAGGCGGCGATCCCGGCGGGGCGACGAGCCGGCGAAGGGACGGCGCCGGGAGAGGTGGTGACGGCGGATCCCGGTCCGATGGGGCCAGATCCGGGGACAGGCGACGACGGGGAGCCGTGGTGGGGCGTGGACGAGCTCAGATATGGGCTCCCCGGCGGCGAACGGTGGTGCAGGACGACGGGAACCGATTGCCGGAGTTGGTCGCCGGCGACGGCTGACAGCGACAGGCGAGCGCGGGCGCAGAAGACGGCGCGTGAGGGAGCGGGAGAGGCAACGGGCGGCGCGTGGGCTCGGAGGGCCAGACGCGGGCTCTCCGGGCGGTGGCGGGTGGCGGCGGCGCTTGACACATGGCAGGCGGCGATTCGCCAGTGGCGGCAGCGCGGACGCGTCCGACCCGGACGGATGTGTCCGGCGGCGCGAGGAGAGGGAGAGTTAGGGTTTCGCCCAAAAATTTCGGGGGTGAGGACATATATATAGGCAGAGGGAGCTAGGAGAGTCCAAATGAGGAGCGGTTTTCGGCCACCCGATCGTGATCGAACGGCTGAGAGGATGGAGGGGGTTTCGATGGGTTTTGGGCCACTTTGGAGGGGTGTTGGGCTGCAACACACATGAGGCCTTTACAATTCCGCGGTTAACCGTTGGAGTATCAAACGAACTCCAAATGGCACAAAACTTGACAGGCGGTCTACCGGTGGTGTACCAAGGCCGCTTGGCAAATCTCGGTCCATTCCTAGAAGGTTTAACACCCGCACACGAAAAAAGGCAAAAGGGGGCTCCGGAGGACATAGGAGTGCGGGATCGCAAAACGGACAACGGGGAAAATGCTCGGATGCATGAGATGAACACGTATGCAAATGCGATGCACATGATGACATGATATGAGATGCATGACATGGAGAAAATGCAAAACAAAGACAAAACCCAACCATGAGGCAATATCATAACTTAGAGCCGAAAAGGCAAGAGTTGGAATATAAATATGGTAAATTACATCCGGGACGTTACACATGTCATGAGTTAACCGACCTCAATAGACGGCAAAAAACGCCAGCCCGCCGCACTTTGAGAGAGACGAGGAGGGAGAAGCGATATGGGCTGCTGGATTACTAGAGATAGGTGTCGCACGGAAGCCAAGAAATATGGTGATAGCGTGGGTTAGCCATGTACTAGTATGATGTAACTACACTGGGCTGCCGTGTTTCGTACTCTTCCAGTCCACTGTGGAGATGATTGGTTGATTTTATATCGCTGAATAATATAAAATATTATGAGTGCATACGCTCCACCACGAGGTTCCTTGCTCCTTATCGGTCGTCGGGAATCTATGTTCTTCCACTCTATTTTTTTACGTGATCTTTGTTCACCCTTTTGCCAACACACGAGACATCTAGCATCAAGGTGCACGTGTCATGCAAGGATCATTCCATCTATATGAAGAACACTTGGGACTCGAACTACGAGATGGACATGTACACAGGAGTGGACGTGCGAACCAGTGTAATGTAGCGCAATAAGTGAAGTAGAAAGGCACAAATAGTATGAACATGCATGGCATGTAGGCATTTGTCTCTTACTACCACTAAAATGTTGTACATGCAATGCCCGGTGATGTTATGGAGTACGTGACTAAGTACTCTACTACTACTATATTAATTGGAGGCACATATTAGGTTTTATATTTGTTTACATGTATGCCCCGAGACCTTCCAACTAGACGTGTCTTTCTCTCCGGGTCGCACTTTGTATCATTCATACCACTAGTATAGTGGTACTACTACGTGTGGTCTCCGACCCAGAAGTGGAGACGCTCTACCACGCTGTTCATGTCCCACTCCTTTCGCTGACATGTGGGACATCCAGCACGTGCCGTGTGTTTGGCACTCCTTCATCGTAAGAGTTCAAACGCTAGCATTCATCAGAAATAAAAAATAAATATAAATCACCAGTGATACTATACCACGCGGTTTCCTTGCTCCTCGATATCGAAAAGAATACTTCCGCTCGCTGACATGTGGGACGTCGACCATACTGGTCCACTTGCCATGCCCGCAGAACTCCAAGGGAGAGTCACCCCGGTCATTGCACCGCATTAATTACTAATGAGCTGTCAAATCACAGGCCCAGCCTTACCCACTGTGAAGTTGCTCAGATGAAGGAACCATCATGACTTCGTTGATTCCGCTTCTTGAAGAAAACTACTGTACCAGCAGTACTTCTAGCTACAGTAGTTACTCCAGCAGAGGCCACCTTTGGTTCATAGGATAGGAATTTTATAGGAATATGAAAATCAAAGGAAGTGAGATGACATGCATCTCAATTCCTATAGAGAAAGAGATGAAATTTGATGCATAGGATAGCAATTTTTCCATTGTGTCTAGGCTAATGTACTGGTAATTTGCTCTAAAAACTACAGTTGTCGGGGGTTTGGTGCGACATATGCCAACGAATAGCTTATCATGGTGGGGGCGAGTAGAACGTCGCCGGTGCCTGGAAACGGGATGAGGCGAAGACATGCACGCCAGCGAATCTTACCCAGCTTCAGGGCTCTCCGGGGAGATAATACCCCTACTACTGCTCTGCGGGGTCTCCGCATGATCACTATGGCCAAGTGTTTACACGGTTGCTCCTTGAGCTGTTTCTTAGAGGCAGGAGAGAGCAAGGCTAGCTCTCTCCTTCTATCTGGTATGGTCTAAAGCTACTGGGTTTCCCTCCTTTGCATGGGTGCCCTGGGGGGTTTATATAGGCCTGCCCCCAGGGGTACAATGGTAATTCGACTGGGCGCGAGCCCAGCCGTCAGTGCCTCTGGCCTCCGATTTCTCCGCCGACTGCTGGGGCCCGCCGATTGGCGGGCCCCGCCGACTGGTCTGGTACGGAGCCGACAGGCCGCGTCCGCCGCGGGCGGGTCTTGCCGGCTGCTGATTACTGTAGCCGTGCTTCTGATGACGCGGGCTTGGTCATGGGGTCGTGGCAACAGTCCCGCGCCTGGCGGGCGATCACTATTGCCACTCCCCATCACATCTTGATTAATGGTGCATGGGGCCCAGGGGAGGGCTCGGCCGACTCCCCGGGCCGACTCCTGACGGATCCGACTGGCGGTCCTCTCGCCGTCTCCTAGGGTCTCACTGACTGGCGGGACCTGCTGCTTCCGGGCCGTTCAGACAAGCTGTCATGGGTGCAGGACTCGGTACTGTGGTGCTGATGTTAGGGCCGACAGGGCAACAGTGCCACGCCGCACTGAGATCTTCCCGAGTACGGCGTGCTGTGGCCATGACTGCTCTTGGTAAGGGGCGGGAGTGGGCTTCACTGTAGCCACGCCCCCTGCCCCGTCCCCTTCGATGAGGTCATGGGTTTGTTGGAGTCGCCGGCCGACTCCCCAAAGTCGTCCCTGGGACTCGGCCGTGAGCGGGCAGTCGGCCGCCCCGCCGTCAACTCCTTAGGAGGCGGCTCTTTGCCCTGGGGTTTTGAGGGGCGCAACCTGCCTCGATGTCTTGAAAGGTTATGGGACTCGGGTTGGCCTACCCGTGGCCCATTACTCCGACAGTAGTCCCCGAAGCTGATGAGGCACCGCGGTCGATCGGCCGAGAAGCCTCAGCAGTTTCTCTTTCCGGGTGCTCAACACATGGTCTTTGATTGACTTCTGCCGGGCCGTCTAGAAGGAGTCGGACTTGCTCAACTCGGACTCACTCAATTCCGACTTTCTCAGTATTTCGAACATCGCGGCAGGATTTTAAGTGGCATGCTAGCTAAGCCTCCAGGCCGCCGCCCGTTCTTGGCCTGTCACGCAAGGGCACGTGGCCAGGCCGTCCTGCCAGCCTACGCGTGCGACGGGACAGGCCCATAGGGGGGCCCGCCACTACCGCGCCTCGGCACCCGAGCGGATCCGCTGCGGCCCCGGTGGACGGTTGGAATTCCCGTGGAGTTACTGCGCGCAGTAACTTTACGTGGATCATGGGGGTCGTGGGGTTGTGGGCGTAGTAAATCCCCACGTCCGCCCCCTCGGCTTCGCAACCCACCGGGCTATAAGTAGGGGGAAGAGGGGGGCACGCGCGCCCCTCCTTCCCACTACTCCTCGTTCTTTCCTCCTTGCTGCTCCTCACTCTCCTCCTTCCTCTTCTCTTCTTCGCTCCGCCGCACGCCCAAGCTCCGGCGAACGCTGCGGCGACAGCTCGTGATGAATTCTTCCTCCGCTGTCGCGCCTCCCCTAGTGTGCTCCAGCACCTGGGACGGTTCCGAAGTTCATGAAGACCACATTGAGTTCCTCCGCCGGACCCGTCGGCTTCCCGGCGAGGATCGTGTGCAGGTGCGTCTTGCGCCAGAGGAGGAGATTTCCCCCGCACCGCAGGAGGGCGAGCGGGTCATCTTCCGCTCGCACTGCCTGCGCGGGCTGGGGCTACCGGCGAGCAGTTTTTTCCGGTCCTTCCTGGAGTTCTATGGTGTCCAGCCGCACCACCTCACCCCCAATGCAGTGGTGCTGCTGTCCGCCTTCGTGGCCCTATGCGAAGGCTTCCTCGGAGTCCTCCCCACCCTCGAGCTCTGGGGGGAGTTCTTCTTCTCCAAGCTCGGCACCCAGGCCACGGGCGTGCCGGCTCAGTGCGGCGCCTTCATCGTGGTGCGAAGGTCGGGGGCCGACAATCCCTTCCCCTCCATCTCACTGATAAAGTCGGTGAAGATGTGGCAGAGATCCTACTTCTACATCAGGAACTTCTCCACGAGGGGCGACTGGGTCAACCTGCCGGCTTTCGAAGCCGGCCCGCTAGCTGGGAGACTGCCCAACTGGTCGTACCGGGCCAGGTCGCTGACGCCTGCGGGAGCCAGCGCCATCACGCGACTCCGAGTGCTGACGCAGTCGGAGGGTCTGACTGGTCCGGACCTGCTGGCCGCCTTCGTTTCGCGCCAAGTTCTCCCACTCCAAGGCCGCCCTCACATGATATGCCAGATGAGCGGGCACCGCGACCCGAGTCGGATGTGCACCAAGGACATGCCTCACGAAGAGGTGGCCTTCATGGTGAACTACCTCTCGGACAGCAGGCTCCTGGAGGACTGGCGATTTGGCAAGGAGCCGTACTCCTGCGCCAACCCCCTGCATGTGGTGAGTCTCCTTTCTTTTCTTTCTTTAGATTGCCTTCTTCTTGCCGAGTTTTGTTTTGACCAGTCGGCTTTGGTTAGAATCCCCTTCTTCACCCACTAGCCGGCACCTCGGGGGCGGCCCGTGAGTTCCTCGCCGACCGAGCGGAGAGCGACGTCGACGACCCCGATCTGGGGGCGGCAGCTCTGGAAGACGACGCCGAGGGAGGAGGAGGGACAGCAGGCGACTTCAGGCCTTCGGCTACCTTCGCCGACTGGCCTGAGGACAACGCCGAGGGAGAAGTCGCCCCTCACCATCGGCCAGGAGCCAGCCAGCGTGGCGCGGGCTCTTCTGCCGCGCCGGGCGCTCCAGGCGACAGGAAGAAGCGCAGGGCCATGCCGACCTTGTTCGGCAGTTGGCCGAAGAAGCCCAAGGGCTCGGCTGTGGCGACCCGGCGGGACGAGGCAGCCACGAAGGCCATCCGCTTCCGTAAAGAAGTGAAGAAGCCGCCGTTGGTCTCCGCGTAAGTATTCTGTCTTCGAAGTTTTATTCTTTCTTCGTGATTTGTCTAAGTCTCTGCTTGCCCCTCTTGCTTCAGGGCTCCCCTCTCTCTTGAGCGGGTTGCCGCCGCCCCCGTCATGGGGTCAGCGGAGACGTCTGCCACCACTCGGCGGATTGACCCTGCTTCTGACCTCCGGGAGGCGACGGAGCGGAATGCGCAGGAGAAGCGCAACGAAGAAGAGGCCCTCCGCCTGGAGAAGGCGGAGGCCGACAGGGTGGAGGCCTCCGCTAAGAAAAAAACTAGCGGAGGCCGAAGCCGCCGCCGCGGCGAAGCAGCGGGCTGAGGAAGCCGCACGCCGCCAGTCGGCAGTGCTCGTCACCCCGTTGAAATCTGCGCCGCCGCCTCCAGAGTTCACGGGGCAAACTGGAGAAGCCGGCGGGGAGAACCCCGTCGAGGAGAGGGAAGGCGGCGACCCCTCTACTCTGGACGCGAACGTTCCGCCGCCGCCTCCGCCGCCGTCTGAAGGCGCGCAAGGCGAGCAGCCAGCGGACCCTCCGGTGCCGCCGACCGAAGACAAGGCCGTGGCGAGGCTACTCCTCCAAGTCGGCTCGCCAACGCGCCGTCGTCTGGAGAAGGCGACTTCGGCACCCCGCCCCCTGGAAGCCGGCACCGCCAGCTCGGCGGCCCCAGACGCTGAAGCGACGAGCGCCGCACCTATTGGGTGGGTGCGAGGAGGTGGCACAGGGCCGCTGAACCGGGGCGAAGCTCCGTGCTGAGGGCGACGCTCTCCAGAGGTGCACCAAGGCATTCCTAGCGTCGCGGGCAGCCGTCCGGGTATGTTTTTTTTTCCTTTGGTCTTTGTTTTCTTGTTCCTCTCTGTGGGGCCGCGCCAGCGCACCCACTAGGTGTAGTCCCCGAGTTTCGGGCCGGCTGCTGAGTAGGCGGCCCGGAACTCCAATTGATGAACTTCTGGGTACTAACTTTGTCTGAAATGCTTGTCGCAGGATTACCACAACCTCCGCGTCACTGCCTTCAACCGTAACGTTGAAGAGCTGGGAAAGCGGACTGCCGACTTGGCGAAGAGCCGGAGTAAGTCATTTTTCTATTCTCTAAGGGGGCGCGCTAGCGCACCCACGGCCTGTAGTCCCCGAGATTCGGGCCGACTGCTGAGCAGTCGGGCCGGATCTCCCCGGCGACCTACTTTATTGACAACTGTTATCTTTCTTCCTTTTCTTCAGGAGCCAACGCTGCTCTTCAACAGTAGCTGAGCGAAGCCAACTCCGCCCTGCGCGCCAAAGGGGAGGAGTGCAGCAGGCTCGCCACAGAGCGCGATCTGCTAGCCACTTAGTTGGCAGAGCAGAAGGAACTACTTGTGAAGTCGCAGAGGGAGGCGGAGGAGACGGAAACCGTCCTCTTGGCCGAGTTCGCGAGCGAGCGCTCCTCCTGGTCTGACAAGGAGGCGCTGCTGTCCTCCGGCTTCCACGAGATTGAAGACATCGTTAATGGTGAGTCTCTTTATTTTCTTTCTTCGAGCTGCCAATTTAAATCGTGCCGACTCCTGGTTTTTGACTAGCTTCCTCGTTTCTTCGCGTCTTTACAGACTTCTTCCCTGGGCAGTCGCAGGCCGCCATCCAAGCCATCGAGGCCGAGCGTGAAAGTCGGAGGGCGGAGGGCGCAGAGATCACCGCCGATGCCCCCCGAACTCTTGACGAGCACATCCTGAGCATCGAGGCTCACCTCCGGCCGGCTCACCGGATCTTGCGCCGGCTTCAGCGCGTCGGTACCCAGGCGACTGCCACCCTTTGGCCGGATATGCAGGCTCCGCGCACCCCCGGCCTGACGGCCAACTGGCTGGAGGTCATGGCTGGTCGTCTTGAGGCCTGGAAGGGCTCTTCGGCCCGGGCTGGAGCGCGCCTGGCCTTGGAGTTCGTCAAGGCGTGGTACCCAGGGCTGGATCTAGACCGGTTGGCCACGCTTCGGTTGGAGGCCCAGCCGGAGTTGGCGGCTGCGGAAGATGCCCTCGTAAAACGTGTTGCGGCGATCACCGAGTACACCGACACCAGCATCTTCGTCCCCGAGCGGTCTGAAGACGGCAAGGAGGTACCGCCGGAGTGGTTTGGGATGAACCCAGACTATGGCGAAGACTCGGCAGAGGTGATTGGCTCTAGCGTCGAGGAGGAGGACGAGGCGGAGGATGGAGGCGAGGCGGAGGCACCAGAAGACGGAGCAGACGGCCAGCCTCAGCCCGACCGCGCCTCCAGCAACGAGCCGCGTGCGATCGAGTCGACTGCTGCCGGAGGTGATCAAGTCGAGACTAGCCAGCCAGCTGCCCCGACGCCTGACGCTGGCGCCTCCTCCGACCTCCGAATCCGTCAGCTGCCTCCTAAGCTGCCGCTATATCTTTTATTTTATCTGCTTCAGTAGTCTTTGAAGAACTTGTTAATTCGCACAATTCCACCCGCGGGGTGTATTTTGAACCTCTACTCGACAATTCGGCCAAGGGCCTATGTTATGTAAATATATATATCTATCTTTTCTTACTCATTGTTCTTTTGGCTTTTTTCCTTTGTCGCTTTCTCTTAGTTGCCTGCCTTGCCAATCGGACAGCCGCTCTGCGGACTGTTGCTGGATCAAGTGCTAGGCTACTTTGGGAAAGCAAGTACTTAGCCGATTTCAAGATTTTTTTTGAGCAAGTTGGATAGGAAGCGACAGTTCGACTATCCGAGAGTCGGTTTGCGAGAAAGGCTGGAAGCCGTCTTGAGGTATGTTTTATGCTTTGAGTCCTTAGCCATTTTTCATGTGAATGCCCATTCTACCTTACTACTGCCCACCGTACAGTCGCTCTGCGAGCTGCGGCTTCTGACAGGAGACGGTTTGGGCGTTTACACACTACTTGTCCGGCTGTAGGAAGCATTTCATAGTGCAAGGCGGCAAGTGCCCAGGCCGATTTGTCGAGCCCGGTGCCAAACGGCATAAAAAGGAGTAACATACTTGCAGTCATAATTTTTATCATACAGACAAAAGAGGGCAGTCCCCGAGCTCGCCTGGGGGGCCCGAAGTCTTGGTTCTTTAATACAAAAGGTAGCGTGGTACATACTGCATCAGCTGTAAAACCTTCGGAGGAGATTTGCATTCCATGGCCGCTCTGTCTCCTTGCCGGAGTTGTCCCTCTTGCGTGCTCGGGGCTTCTGAGCGTCGATCAGGTAGTAGGAATCGTTTCCCAGTACTTTGCTGATGATGAAAGGGCCTTCCCAACGCGCCGAAAGCTTGTGCTGGCCGGGTGTTTGCTGGATCAGCCGGAGCACAAGGTCGCCTTCTTGGAAAGATCTTGGCCTGACCTTCCTGTTGTGGTACCGGCGCAGGCTCTCCTGGTAGATGTTGGATCTGCTGAGTGCCAACAGCCGGCCCTCTTCCAGCAGATCGACACCGTCTTGTCGTGCTTCTTCTGCTTCCTCCTCGGTTTACATGGTGACTCGTGGGGAGTCGAACTCTATGTACGTTGGGATGATGGCTTCGGCACCATGGATGAGGAAGAAGGGCGTGAAGCCGGTTGACTTGTTTGGTGTCGTGCGTAGACTCCAGAGGATGGCTGGCAGCTCGTCGAGCCAACAGCCAGCCGAGCGCTCCAGAGGCTCGATCAACCGAGGCTTGATGCCGGACAGGATGAGGCCGTTTGCTCGCTCCACTTGGCCATTTGACTGCGGGTGGGCGATAGACACTAGGTCCAGTCAGATGCCCTGTGTTGCACAGAAACGGGTCAAGGCGCCTTTGGCAAAATTTGTGCCGTTGTCGGTGATGATGATGTGTGGTATGCCGTACAGAATGGTGATATCGGTGATGAAAGTCACGGCAGTCGGACTATTCAGTTTCTTAATTGGCTTCGCTTCTATCCACTTGGTGAACTTGTCCACTGCGACAAGTAGGTGAGTTAAACCACCTCGTGCTGTCTTGATTGGTCCCACCATGTCTAGACCCCAAACTGCGAAAGGCCAGGCAATGGGGATGGTCTTGAGCGCAGAAGCCAGCTGGTGCGGCTTGGAGATGAACTTTTGGCATCCTTTGCATTTTTGGACCAACTCCTTGGCCTCTTCCAAGGCAGTCGGCCAGAAGAAACCGTGCCGAAAGGCTTTGGCGACAAGTGCTCTTGAAGCCGCATGGTGGCCGCATTCGCCTTGATGGATGTCTTTGAGAATGGCTTGGCCTTGCTCTGGCTCTACGCAGTGCTGGTAGACACCAGTGACGCTGCGCCTGACCAGCTCTCTGTTGACTATGGTATAGGCTGCCGCCCGGCATTGTACTTGCCGAGCTGAGGTCTCATCAGTTGGTAGCTCTTTGTTCACCAGGAATTTGAGGATGGGCTGGGCCCATGAGGGTGATGCTATTTCTTTGACTACCAGAACTGCGACTTGGACGAGGGCTGCTGGGTTGGGAGGCGGCGGGTTGGAGTCAACAGCCGCTTGCTGGGTTGATGAAGTCCCCAGGCCGAATGGCGCGGTCCTTGGGCCGAGTTCTGGAATCTTCGAGTCTGCCACCGCAGTCCCCGGGCCGGGTTCCGCAGTCCCTGGGCTAGGCTCGACTGTGGCGGCTTCGGAGTCATCTGCCGAGATCCTCGTGTCGCCTGCCGGGGCTCTGGAGTCGGATCCGACGTCTTCGGGAGGAGCCGGTACGAAGATGGAGTCTGATTCTGGCGAGGACTTGACGGACGGCTTGAGAAGGCGTTGAAGGGCGACACCAGATGGTATTGCTTGGCGGGTAGAGCCGATTCGTGCCAATGCATCTGCTTGGTTGTTGTCATTCCTTGGTACATGATGGAACTCGCATCCTTCGAAATACCCACTGAGTTGCTGCATGAGGAAACGGTAGCTCGCCATGTTTGCATCTTTCGCGTCCCAGTCGCCGGATGATTGCTGGACCACTAAGTCCGAGTCACCATAACAAAAGATCCGGCGGATGCCAAGCTCTTTGGCAAGCCGGAGCCCGTGAATGAGCGCCTCGTACTCGGCAACGTTATTGAAGGCGGCAAAGTGGATTTGCAGCGCATACTT
This sequence comes from Triticum urartu, assembly GCF_056163025.1. Classification (NCBI taxonomy): domain Eukaryota; kingdom Viridiplantae; phylum Streptophyta; class Magnoliopsida; order Poales; family Poaceae; genus Triticum; species Triticum urartu. The sequence goes on along the minus strand of NC_141873.1, from coordinate 94,216,152 downwards.
GAGCTTGTCGCCTTTGGGAGAGGTGAGGACGACGCCGGCTCCCAAGCCAGTGCGCATCTTGGAGCCGTCGAAATGCATCCGCCAATGGGTGGAATCAGGTGCTGGAGGCAGGTACTGGGTCTCGGCCCAGTCGACAAGGAAGTCGGCCAGTGCTTGTGATTTGATAGCGGTGCGGGGCTGGTAGTAGATGGTGTAAGGAGCTAGCTCTATGGCCCACTTTGCCACTCGACCAGAAGCATCTCGGCTACTGATGATCTCGGCAAGTGGGGCCGTGCAGACCATCATGATTGGACGCTCTTGAAAGTAAGGCTTCAATTTCTTGCAGCAAAGTGTACGCCATAGCACATCTTCTGGTAGTGGGGGTAGTTCTGCTTGGAGGTCGACAATACCTCGCTCAGGTAATATACTGGTCTCTGGACAGGCAGCGCCTTGCCTTCCTCCTTGCGCTCCACTACAATGACTGTGCTGACTACCCGGCTGGTGGCGGCGATGTACAGGAGCATAGGTTCCTTGGGAGTCGGAGCCGCCAGGACAGGCGGAGTAGTCAACATCTTCTTCAACTGGTGAAAAGCTTCGTCCGCCTTATGGTTCCACTCAAAAAAAGTGGTCTTCTTCATGAGTTGGTATAAGCGGAGAGCTTTCTCGCCCAGCCGACTGATGAATCGGCTGATGGATGCTAAGCAGCCGGTGAACTTCTGCACATCCAGCAGTCGGCTGGGTACCTCCATTCTCTCGATGGCCTTGATTTTTACTAGGTTGCATTCTATGCTGCGTTCTGAGACCAGGAAACCTAGCAGCTGGCCGGCTGGTACTCCGAAGACACACTTCTCGGGGTTGAGCTTGATCTGGAACCAACACAGGTTCTCAAAGGTCTCCTTGAGGTCTTCCAGCAGTGTTCCATGCTTTTCCGTTTTCACCACTACGTCGTCCACGTAGACGTGGGCGTTCCGGCCAAGCTGCTTGAGGAGACACTTCTGCATGCAATGCTGAAAGATGGCGCCGGCATTCCTCAAGCCGAACGTCATGGTAAGGTAGCAGAATGCTCCAAACGGCATGATGAAGGCGGTCTTCAATCTGTCAGCCGGGTTCAGCTTGATCTGGTGATATCCTGAGTATGCATCCAAGAAACTCAACAACTCGCATCCGGCTGTGGAGTCTGTCACCTCATCGATTCTTGGTAGAGCAAATGGGTCCTTGGGGCAGGCCTTGTTGATGCTCGTGTAGTCAATACACATTCGCCACTGCTTGTTCTTCTTTAGTACCAGAACCGGATTTGCCAGCCACTCCGGAAAGAAAACTTCCATAATGAAGCCAGCTGCTAGGAGTCGGGCTATCTCTTCTCCGACAACTCTTCTGTTCTCTTCTGATAAGCGGCGCAGGGGCTGCCTGACCGGCTTTGCATCAGATCGGACATGTAACTTGTGCTCGGCGAAATCCGTCGGTACACCTGGCATGTCTTTGGGGGACCATGCGAAGATGTCCTGATCTCACGGAGGAAATCGACAAGCTCGCCTTCCTATTTGCTATCAAGGTTTGCACCTACGACGGCGTACCTCTCTGGGTGCTCCGGATCCAAGGGTATCTTCTTTGTCTCTTTGGCCGGCTTGAACGAACCCTCAGCCTCCGACTCTTTTGGGCTAGGCGATACCTCAGGCTGCTTGCCGGCCATCGCCACAACTCGCTCAAGGAGCCGCTTCTCAGCCGCGATTACCAGGGACTCGGCCAGCCGACTGCTCTCAGCTGCACAAGCAGACGACTTCCGGTAGTCGCCTGCCACAGTCAGAATTCCCCTGGAACTAGGCATCTTCATCTTGAGGTAAGCGTAGTGGGGAACCGCCATGAACTTGGCCAAGGCGGGTCGGCCAAGTAGCGCATGGTATGGGCTCTCAAGGTCCACCACCTCAAACCAAACAGATTCTCTTCGGAAGTGATCTTTGTCCCCAAAGAGGATGTCCATTAGGATCTTGCCGATCGGTGAGTAGAAAAGCCCAGGTGCAATGCCGTGGAACACTGTCCGGCTGCTCTGAAGCTGTCTTTGCTTGATTCCTAACTTCTCCATGGTATCCTTGTACAGGATATTGATGCTGCTGGCCCCGTCTATCAGAACTCGCGAGAAATGCGCGGCCCGTTTGTCCGTAGCAAAGGTGGCGTCTAGGACCAAGGCGTAGGAGCCCGGACTCGGCATCACTTCTGGGTGGTCAGCCCTGCTCCAGCTGATGGGCTTCTCAGACTAGTGCATGAACTCTGGCATCTTTGAGGCTACTGCGTTCACCTCTTGTCGCTGCAGCCGCCTGCTGCGTCGATCATCAGCCATATTGGTGAACACCACGTAGGCTCCGTGTTCTTCAGGGTATTCGTCTTGTACTGCGCCGACTGGCCTGACTGCCGGCTGCTGGGGCGGAGGCGGAGGCGGCTGCCCAGCAGGCGGGGGTGGCAGGAGGCCGTCTACCTTGGCGATCCTGGTGAGCCAGTGGCACTTCCGGGTGGTGTGATCCGACGGCTTTGCGCCGCTGTAGAATTTGCAAGGTCCATCCAAGGTCTACTCATAGGAGAAGGTCGGCAACCAATTAGGCTTGCCGCCTTTCTGTCGCTTGGGCGAAGGCTGCTCTTCTGGCTGCTGGGCTTCAACGATCGCGACCTGCCGGCTACTGGAAGCCAGCTGCGGGGCCTTGCGCTTGTTGTCGCCGGCCGGCGTCTGCCGCCGGAGTTCTTGGAGCTTGAGGAGGCACTTTGCCAGTTGTGCTGATTTGAATTTCCGCCTTCATGGAGGAGTCGGCCGTGGCGTACTTGTCCGCTATGATCAGCAGCTCGTCGAGGGTTTCTGGCTCGTCGCAGAGGAGCTTGTGCTTGAGGAGGGTGCCTTCTCGGCACCCGGCTGTGAAGTACTCGATGGCCTGCACCTCGTGCATGCCCTCGCAAGAGTTCCGGAGCTCAGCCCAACGCGTGAGGTAGTCGCGAGTTGACTCATCAGGACCTTGCACGCACAAGGAGAGCTGGCGAGGCTTGGGAGGACGCTTGTACATGCTGGTGAAGTTGCGGACGAGCGCTTCAGTGAAGTCGACCCAGCTGTTGATGCTGCGGGGCTTTAGGCTGTTCAGCCATGTCCGGGCCGTGCCCTGGAGCATGAGCGGAACGTACTTTACGGCGACACGCTTGTTGCCGTTTGCTATGCTGACAGCCGTGGAGTAGTCGACTAGCCAGTCTTCCGGCTTCACGGAGCCGGTATACATGGGCGTGTCTCTTGGGAAAGGGCTCGTCCCAAATGCGGGGCCCGAAACAAGGCGGACCCAGCTCGTCTTCTTCTTCCAGCGACAGGGACCGGTGAAGTCGGTCGATCCGGTGGCGGGCGTCATTCTCTCCAACTCCCTCTCGGCAGCCAAGGCGGTCACCGAGAGTCGGATGGTCAACAGGCGGTGGGGAGACTCGCCTCTCCTTACGGGGAGGGGGAGGCGGACAGTCGTCCCGTCGTTCCACTGCTCTCGGGCGGCCATCTCGGTCGCGCTCTATGGTAATGCGAGTCCGACTGTGGCTGACAACCGGCTCCTTGTCCTTTCTTCCTCGGGAGCCGCTAGTCGGCGTCTGAGATGTCGCGCCTTGATCTCGGTGCAGGTCGTCGTTTGGCCGCTGCGGCGCCTCCGTGCGGCAGCCGGCCTCGTTCTGCGCGGCGGCCGCGTCGAGGAGCCGCTGGACTCGCTCCATCATGAGGCGGCGCTCTTCGCCCTCAAAATTGTCCAGCTCAGCCGCCGCTGCCTGGGTGGCTCGAATGTTCTCCGTAGGCGTAGCGTACACAGGGCGGCTTGCCCCAAACAGGTCGGCGATGGCTACGCTGCGCTGCTGGACCGCGCCAAGGTGGCTGGGCCCCACTGGGGCCGGCGAGTCGCCAACAGCGCGATCCATCTCTCGCCGGTAAGCTTCTGACAAGCGTCTCATGCTGGCCAGCTTCTTTGCGCCTTCAACGAGCTGAAGGCGGCGCGCTTCTAACGTCTCTGCGTCAGCATCTTCCGGAATGGGCGCAGTTAGGTCTTGCAGTGCCGCGCCGAGTGAGTCGGCCGCTCCTCTGCCAGGGAACTCGTCATGACTGATGACTAGCACCTCAGTGACGGTGCTTCCGTCGCTCTCTGCGTGGGGGGAGGTTCGTCGTAGACCACCATGTTGGTGGGGAACGAGTCGAGCGACGCGGTGTCGGAGTCGACCAGCATCGGGTCGGTGGAGCCTACGGGGTCCAAGTCTACGGCAGGCCCGCCGGAAACGTGGAGTTGATCGAGGAGGCCCGCGAGGAGGTTCTCGGGGCCGCCCGTGCCTGCGTCGGACGCAGGTTCGTCGGAGAGGCGGACCTCGCCGACAAGTTTGGCCAAGGAGCCGGCTATGCAGGCGATGTCAACGCCGCGCAGCGCGTTGATGCAAACTTCGTCTGGCGTGCCTGGCTGGCTGTGCTTGCTAGGGAGGAAAAGGGTTCCCGTCCAGAACAGATCTCCGGACGGCGGTGCACCAGGCCCCACGGTGGGCGCCAAATGTCGGGGGTTTGGTGCGACATATGCCAACGGATGGCTTATCATGGTGGGGGCGAGTAGAACGTCGCCGGTGCCTGGAAATGGGATGAGGCGAAGACATGCACGCCGGCGAATCTTACCCAGCTTCAGGGCTCTCCGGGGAGATAATACCCCTACTGGTGCTCTGCGGGGTCTCCGCATGATCACTATGACCAAGTGTTTACACGGTTGCTCCTTGAGCTGTTTCTTAGAGGCAGGAGAGGGCAAGGCTAGCTCTCTCCTTCTATCTGGTATGGTCTAAAGCTACTGGGTTTCCCTCCTTTGCATGGGTGCCCTGGGGGGTTTATATAGGCCTGCCCCCCAGGGGTACAATGGTCAACCGGCGTCAACCAGTTGTCAAACTCGGAGTATTAGGAGAGTGAACGCCAAAAATATTGCTTGGCGCATAGCCCAGAAAACGTAGTCCATTCTTTGGTCCCAACTTGTGCCTTTTGGTTATCGACAGATATGGTAGCGAACTGTATGGCATGGAGTCTAAAGATTCCAGACAAGTTGGTTGATGCGTATATTCATCTGGCACTTAATAAGTCTGCACACTAGGGATGCTCCATTTTAGTTGAACCGCACAAAAAATTTGGGTGGTTCATTTTCTCAACCGCCTCCTTTCTCGTCTGCAATGTAGAATTTTGGCGAGCTACAGGACCAAGATGAGCCAGTAAACTAGTTGGATGAAAGTAGTGGCCAAGTTGCTCAAACCTCCCTCGACACGAGGCCACTATTTGAGGATAAACCTACAAGCAAAGTTCAGATTATTTGTGCTTCCTATCATGTACTCGAAAGTTTACTCGTACAAGCATTAATTTTAGCAAGAAGTACCTCCGACTGAACACCATTTACCAGTCTGTAATGTAGAATTTTGGCGAGCTACAGGACCATGACGAGCCAGTAAACTAGTTGGATGAAAGTAGTGGCCAAGTTGCTCAAACCTCCCTCGACACGAGGCCACTATTTGAGGATAAACCTACAAGCAAAGTTCAGATTGTCTGTGCTGCCTCTTATGTACTCGAAAGTTTACTTGTGCAAGAATTAATTTTAGCAAGAAGTACCTCTGATTGAACACCATTTACTAGTCTGTACCCTAGGTAATTATAGTTCGTCCATGGATCATATTGGCTGTGATCTCAATCATTTGGATGCATAAACATACTAAATATGTGTATATCTGAATCTTTTGTGAATTATCTATGAATATTGTTGTGTGATCTATCAATCATTTGGATCCACAGACATGCTGAACTTGTGTATATATGAATCTTTTGAGTTATTGATAGTGAATGTTGGCTATGAATATGAACGTGTCCTGTGAACCTGAGTTTGATACGAATGTTTACCTTTTCTGTTGTACTTGTGTGTGAACTTGTTAGTATGCCTACTGTGGGGTATGTGACGTGTGGGTGTCAATGGCACACCTTCTTCCCGAGAAGAATTGCACCTACTTTGTTAGGGTAGCAATGGCGCATCAACTATTTTTAATCTTTTTGCTCTGTCTTGCCCCCTCCCCCGCACCCCTGCCGTAATGTTTTCGGCCTCAAAACAAACATAGTACTGCGTTGTTTTTGGGGCTTGATGAAAAATCGAGTGCTGGTTTCTGTAGGTTGGCCCTCCCAGCAAATGGGTTGCTAGTCCACCACAGACTGAGAGGCTAAAAATACAAGTTTTATGGTGCAGAGGAAAGTAAAAAAATCCATCGAGAGCCATCCACTAAAGAAGAAAAAAAATCGCTCCTGATGTGCTTCTTCAGTCGTGCCGATGGCCCCCTCTTTAATCCAGTTCGCTCGGGGATCTGGTATCATTTTTTTCCAGAGGGTGAACAAGTATCAGCTAGGCCTAGGTTTTGTATTTTAAAATGCGTAGCCCACGACATACGGTGACAATGGTTTCAACTTATTTTTTGAGGTCCATACCGTCCTATGGGCTTTTTCTTAAAGATCGGCAGCCCAATGTATTTTTTAACCACATTATATATATTTATATTATTACTATTATCGTATATTTTATAGAGACTTATATATACATTATAAAAACATCCCACGTGTTATTAACTTATCAAAGTAAATGTTTAACAGAAGTTGGCAAGGAAAATCCTGGTTGTTTTTGATTCACAGGCAAGGAAAATCCTAGTGATTGCGTACAAAAGCTTGCGAAGATTTTAAGGACTAATGTAAGAATAATGCGCTCATTTTTATTTAGCAATAACTTGCTAACTTTTTAATTATTTATATAAAAAATGTGCCTCTCCGGTTTATTTTTTATATTAATTGCTCCTTTTATCATAACATTATATATATAACTAGCCCAGCTAATTCGTGTATTTGAAGGAAGTGCAAATGGGCTGGGATTCCTTAGAAAATATAAATGGGCCGCATTGACGCGAAATTATTTGTTCACCCAACCCAGCAAATGGACTGTACATTCTAGAAAACATGGGTTAAATATATGCTACATTTTTGCAGGCTGACATGTGGGCCAATAGGTCGAAGCCTACGCAGGGCGTTGCCAACTTGGTCAACAAATGATTATGACATCCACAGCCATTGGATTTATATCCAACGGCCGTCATGCACCTTCAATCTCTCGTCTTCTTCCTCTAGCATCGTCGGGACCGCCTGGTCCGGCCTCCGGCGGCTAGCGGCTCTGCTTAGCACGCATCGCTGCGAAGCGCTACCCCACCGTCGGCCAGGATATCCCTCCCCCCGCCACACCTCCTGTTATTCTCCACCGACTGTAGCCCCATGCCGCACCAGAACCAGTTATAACCCTTCTCCTCCGCTCAATCTGTGACTCAACTTCCGTGTCTTACCATCTCCGAGTTGTTCCTGTCCGGGGCCTCGCCGTCGTCCATCACCTCGCTGCGCTCGGTGCGGCGTGGTCAACAAACGAGAGTCATCGGAAGAGGACTGGACGTGGAGAGCCTGACGGCTGGGACCCACGAGGTCCATGGTCGCACGCATGGAAAGTTCCTCCTTATTAAGCGGAAAAAATGTTTCCTCCACCTGACAGCTGGGACCCACGAGCTGTATCTTCGCACCGAAGGAAGTGCCTCCTTGTTATGCAAAAAAAATTATTCCTCCCGTTGACAGCTAGGACCCATCAGATTTGGTGGCTGACTTGTGGGCCCACTTAATCAACAAATGATTCTAGCAGCTGGACCATTGGATCTTAATCCAACAGCCATGCTCCTTCTTCAACCTCTGTTCTTGCTCCTGTCTCCCGTGGGCGGCACCGTGGTTGTGCTGCCGCGCACCCGAACCAGTCAAGTTTCCCACTCCACTCCATCTGCGACTCCACTGCCCCGTCTTCCCCATCTCCGGGTCGTTCCAGTCTGGGGCCTCGCCGTCGTCCATCGGCCTTTGTGCGCTCGGCACGGTGTGGTCAACGTTGTGAACAACCGAGAGTAATCGGAAGATGACTGTACGTGAGAGGTTGACAGTGGGGACGCACCATGCCCATGGACACATGCATGCAACGGAACGCGGTGTGGTCAACGTGGTCAAGGAACGACTTCCATTGGAAGTGTATTGTATGTGGAGAGGCTGACAGCTGGGTCCATGGCCGCAGCAAGGAAGTGCCTCCTTATTACGCGGAAAATAATGATTTCTCCACCAGACAGCAGGGACCCACCGGATGGGCCACTGTATTTTGCGAATAAAGTGTTTCCCCCTGACTACTGGGACCCATGGGAGGGCCACCGTATTTCGCGAAAAAACATTCCCCTCGCTGTCAGCTCGGACCCACCAGAAGTGCCTCCTTATTACGCACAAAAAAATGAATACTCCCCCTGCTAGCTAGGACCCAATATTGCGGGAGGTTGACTTGTGGGCCTAGTAAGTTGACGGGGATGGAGGGCTTTGCCACCTTAGTCAATATGCATGATTCTAGCTCTAGTGACCGTACGATGTCCATCCAACGGCCGTAGTGCTTCTTCAACCTCTAGTCTTCTTGCTCCAGCCACCCAAACCAGCGCTGGTCATGCCTCGTGCTCCTGCCTCCCGTGGCCGGCTGCGATGCCGCGGAGGCCTCACCGCCCCCTACTACTCCCACCGCTGGCCAGGCCATCCCTCTACTCACCCACATCCCATGTTATTCTGTGGAGACTGCAGCCTCACACCGCAGCGAACCAGTGAACCCTCATACTCCTCTACGCATGGGCATCCACTGCTGCATCTTCCCCGGCTCCGCGTCGTCCCCTTCCTAGGCCTCGCCGTTGTCCACCGCCCTGGTGCTCTCGGTGTGGCGTGGTCAACGTGGTCAAGGAACGGCTTCCATCGGACGTGGACTGTATGTGGAGAGGCTGACAGCTAGGTCCACGACCGCAGCAAGGAAGTGCCTCCTTATTATGCGGAAAATAATGATTCCTCCACCTAACAGGAGGGACACACCAGATGGGCAACCGTATTTCGCAAAAAAAAACGTTTCCCCCCTGACTGCTGGGACCTACGAGCTACATCTTCGCACGCAAGGAAGTGCGTCCGGGCAAAAAAAATGATTAGCCCCCCTGACAGCTGGGACCCACCAGCTACATCTTCGCACGCAAGGAAGTGCCTGACAGTCGGGACCCACCTAGTCGAAGCGTACATAGCGTTGTCATTCTATTCGCGAACATGTAGGTACATACTGGTCGATGTAGAGGCCCACACGTGTCGTAGTAGAGGCGCGCACGTAGCATGTACACGTACGTACACCATCCAGGGTGCAAGAAAGTAAATACGACCACGTATGTACATACGGGCGGGGACTCGAACGCCTACTCACGCGTACGTATGGCCAGGGCTCGTGTACATGGCTGGGTCGGACCGGACAAAATACGTCGTCGTCGTGTTCATGGGGAGCCAACTGGCTAGGTCGGAACGGAATGCGTCGTCGTGTTCATCGGGAGGGCTTGGACGGAACAGCCGATGGAAACGAGGCCTGTCGTACTGCAGAACGGAGGAAACGGCCTTGTGTTCGACCGGCCACAGTCGAAACGGGATCCTGTTCATCGGGAGGGGTCTGGCGTACAGCAAAACGGAGGAAACGGGCCTCCTACGGTCGAAACAGGGGTCCTCTTCATCGGGAGGGGTGTGGCGTACTGCAAAACGAAGGAAACAGACTTGTGTTGGAGTGCTATGGTCGAAACGGGGATCCTATTCATCGGGAGGGGTGTGGCGTACCGCAAAACGGGACTCCACGACATACTGTTCATCTCCACCGTCGACCCCTCCAGCCTCCGCTGGCTACTGTTCATCCACCGTCGACCTCCTCCAGCCTCCACTTGCGACTCTTCATCCACGGGCTCCTGTTCATCCAGCCTCCACCGCGCACTACTCCACCGGCTACTGTTCAACCAGCCCTCTCCACACGGGATCATGTTCAACCACCCCTCTACGGGCTGCTATTCATCTAGCCCTCCACCATCTACTGTTCATCCAGCCCTCCATGGGGTCATCCTGTTCATCCAGCCCTCCACGGGGTCCTGTTCATCCAGCCCCAACCGGCTCGATCGATTGGGGTCCTGTTCATCCAGAGGCAACACCACGGGGTCCTGTTCATCCACCCTCACCGGGAACTGTTCATCCAGCCCCCCCCCCCACCAACGCTCATTGTTCATCTAGAGGCAGCATCAATCGGCTTCAATTAGCAGCAGTAGCGAAGGAATCGCTCGATCGGGTTCACTTAACAGCCATCGATTGATTGCTCGGGTTCAGTAACGCGTAACCTGCAGTGCAATCGCTCGGGTTCGGTTAGAGCCCAACGCCTCACACACACGCGCGTGCGTGTATGAGAGAAACACGCATCGCTCGGCCCGACCACCCACCATAGTAAACGGGAACACTCCGATAATTTCCTAGCCCTCGGTTTTACCATGGTTTTTTCCGTCATGGACGGCCCATAGAATGTCATGCACCTGCATCTCCGGCCCGCCCAGGACGAAAAGCCAATTTTTTGTCATGATTTTTTTTCATAGAAGTAGGAGCCCACCACATCTATGATGATACCGGGTTTTGTCACAATTATCATCATAGAAGTGTCATAAGTATGACAGAAAAAAAATTGTCCGGCCCAAAATGTGACGTATGTGTCTTTTTTTGTAGTGCTACTTGGTTGCGTGGGACTTCGTGTAACGCCCAAGATGCGGCTATATCTCCTTCATGTAACCGCATGTTGGTTTTGTCGCAAGAAGGGTCATCTTCACACAATCCCATGTAATGAACAGGAAAGGAATTAATAGTTGGATTACAACCGCTACATCACACAATGATCAAATAAGTCATACATCATTCAGAGTACACACATAGTCCGACTACGGACAAAATCCAAAAGAAAAGAAGACAACCCAAAATGCTAAAACCTGATCGTTCCAACTGGGCACCACTACTGATCATCCGGAAAAGACACGTAGTAACGGCCAAGGTCCTCGTCGAACTCCCACTTGAGTTCAGTAGCATCACCTGCACTGGTATCATCAACACCTGCAACTGTTTTGGTAGTATCTGTGAGTCACGAGGACTCAGCAATCTCAAAACCCGCGAGATCAAGACTATTTAAGCTTATGGGAAGTATGTGGTAATGAGGTGGAGTTGTAGCAAGCGCTAAGCAAATATGGTGGCTAACATACGAGTACAAGAGTAAGATGAGAAACTACGCAACAGTCGTAAAACTAGAAGTGATCCTGAACTACTTACGTTCAAACATAACCCCACCGTGTTCTTTTCCCGAACCTCGTCCAAAAGAGACCATCACGGTTACCCACATGGTTGGTGTCTTTTAATTAAGTGAATTGTCAAGTTCTCTACAACCAGATATTAACAAATTCCCATCTGCCACATAACCGTGGGCACGGCTCTCGAAAGTTTATACCCTGCAGGGGTGTCCCAACTTAGCCCATGACAAGCTCACAATCCGCAAAGACAATCCTCCATCGCGGGACCCTCCGATCAGACTCGGAATCCCGATGCACAAGACAATTCGACAATGGTAAAACATATCCAGCAAGACCTCCCGACGTGCCGACACCCTAATAGTAGAAGAGTATCTCGTCTCAGGCCACAATCGGATGGATCAAGCTAAGAGTAAACCTTATCCTCGAGTTTCCACGTGGTGGTCCCATAGGTTGCCCGGTTCGGACCAACACTCATGCGGAGCACTGGCCCCGGGGGGGTGATTAATTAAGTCCTCGGGTTAATTACTCCCTATGAAAATTTTTAGTTGTTATTAGGAAAATGGTAAAACCAATGTTGGGCTTTTCTGGAAGAGTTTTATTCAAAGCGAACTATGAAGAGGGACCCATAAAACCTCACCGTGTTAGGGAAGCAAAATCAAGGAACATAACACCGGTATGACGGAAACTAAGGCGGCAAGGGTGGAATAAAACATCGAGCAAAAGGCCAAGCCTTCCACCCTTTACCAAGTATATAGATGCATTAATTAAATAAGAGATATTTTGATATACCAACATATCCATGTTCCAACATGGAACAACCTGCAAGGCACCAGCAACTAGCAACGCTATAAGAGGGGCTGCGCAAAAGCAGTAACATAGCCAAACAATGGTTTGCTAGGAAGGTGGGTTAGAGGCTTGACATGGCAATATGAGAGGCATGATAAACAATTGGTAGGTAGAGCGACATACCGATAGAACGAACAACTAGCAAGCAAAGATAGAAGTGATAGCGAGGGTAATGATCATCTTGCCTGCAAAGTTCTCAGAGTAGTCGAAAGCTTGCTCCTCATAAACGTACTCAATAGGTTCCTCATTCACGAACTTGTCTCATGGCTCTACCCAAAGCAATAACACATGCAACGGAACAATAATCAATCACGGTGCAATGCACAAGCAACATGATGCAAGACATGGCATGGAATGTAAGGTATGATGTGCAATGCATGTGGGTACTCTAGAAGGGAAATGATGATCAAGGCATCAACTTGGCAAACCAAGCATGCCGCTGGAAAGATGGAGTGATTTCGGTTGAAACCGATATAAGGATCATCGGAAACGGAGCACGGTTTGCAAATGACAAGCAAAACAAGAACGACGGAAAACTGCACTTAACAGCACCATATCACTTAAGATGCAACACGAAACTATGCTACAACAGTCCAACATAGCAACAAAGCACATGGCAGTAAAGTACAGATGAAGATCTATAAATCATGAACACTGATACGTCTCCAATGTATCTATAATTTTTGATTGTTCCATGCTATTATATTACCTGTTTTGGATGTTTATGGGCTTTATTATACACTTTTATATTATTTTTGGGACTAACCTATTAACCTAGATCTCAGTGCCAGTTTCTGTTTTTTCGTTGATTTTGAGTATCGCAGAAAAGGAAAACCAAATGGAGTCGAATTGACCTGAAACTTCCCGGAGATCATTTTTGGACCAGAAGAAGCCCACGGAGTACCGGAGCTGGGCCAGAATAGTCCCGAGGCCACCACGAGGGTGGGGGGCGCGCCCCCTACCTCGGGGGCCCCTCGTGGCTCCCCTGACCGACTTCTTTTGCTTATATATATCCATATACCATAGTAACATCGAAGAGCAGAATAGATCGGGAGGTCCGCCGCCAGAAGCCTCCGTAGCCACCGAAAACCAATGTAGACCCGTTCCGGCACCCTGCCGGAGGGGGAATCCCTCTCCGGTGGCCATCTTCATCATCCCGGTGCTCTCCATGATGAGGAGGGAGTAGTTCTCCCTCGGGGCTGAGGGTATGTACCAGTAGCTATGTGTTTGATCTCTCTCTCTCTCTCTCGTGTTCTTGAGGAGGTACGATCTTGATGTATCGCGAGTTTTGCTATTATATTTGAATCTTATGATGTTTCTCCCCCTCTACTCTCTTGTAATGAATTGAGTTTTCCCTTTGAAGTTATCTTATCGGATTGAGTCTTTAAGGATTTGAGAACACTTGATGTATGTCTTGCACGTGCTTATCTGTGGTGACAATGGGATATCATGTGACCCACTTGATGCATGTTTTGGTGATCAACTTGCGAGTTCCGTGACCACGTGGACTTATGCATAGGGGTTGGCACACGTTTTCGTCTTGACTCTCCGGTAGCAACTTTGGGGCACTCTTTGAAGTTCATTGTGTTGGTTGAATAGATGGATTTGAGATTGTGTGATGCATATCATATAATCATACCCACGGATACTTGAGGTGACATTGGAGTATCTAGGAGACATTAGGGTTTTGGTTGATTTGTGTCTTAAGGTGTTATTCCAGTATGAACTCTATGATAGATTGAACGGAAAGAATAGCTTCATGTTATTTTACTATGGACTCTTGAATAGATCGATTAGAAAGGATAACTTTGAGGTGGTTTCGTACCCTACCATAATCTCTTCGTTTGTTCTCCGCTATTAGTGACTTTTGAGTGACTCTTTGTTGCATGTTAAGGGATAGTTATATGATCCAATTATGTTATTATTGTTGAGAGAACTTGCACTAGTGAAAGTATGAACCCTAGGCCTTGTTTCAATGCATTGCAATACCGTTTGTGCTCACTTTTATCATTAGCTACCTTGCTGTTTTTATATTTTCAGATTACAAGAACCATTATCTACTATCCATATTGCACTTGTATCACCATCTCTTCGCCGAACTAGTGCACCTATACAATTTACCATTGTATTGGGTGTGTTGGGGACACAAGAGACTCTTTGTTATTTGGTTGCAGGGTTGTTTGAGAGAGACCATCTTCATCCTATGCCTCCCACGGATTGATAAACCTTAGGTCATCCACTTGAGGGAAGTTTGCTACTGTCCTACAAACCTCTCCATTTGGAGGCCCAACAACGTCTACAAGAAGAAGGTTGTGTAGTAGACATCAAGCTCTTTTCAGGCGCCGTTGCCGGGGTGGTTAGCGCTTGAAGGTATATCTTTAGATCTTGCAATCGAATCTTTTAGTTTCTTGTTTTATCACTAGTTTAGTTTATAAAAATCTACAAAAAATGGAATTGACTTTGCCTCATACGCTTCATATTCTTAATATCTTTCATGAGAATGATGGAAAGGAAAATTGTGCTCAAGTGCTAGGAGAAGAAGTCTATAAAATGTTTGGCACTAAATCTTTCAATGATGAGCATGATTTCAATGTTGTTAGTATGAACTCTTTGAATATCCATAGTACTAATGATCATTGCACTATTCATGATGAAAATATCTCTTATAAGCATGTCAATTTTTGTGGAGTGCAGAGAGTTTGCAATTACATACCAAACAGGGAAGATAGATTTTGCAAGAGGCATAAGTATTTGGAAACTAAATGGTTGCAAGAAAGGCTAGATGTTTGTGCTGAAAATTTAAACTTTCTTGGCCCTACTTGTGAACTCTGCAATGAACGTGATCATTTCAGTACCCAATGCAAATTGTTTCATGATTGTATCATGTCCAAATATTGTGATGACTTGATTTCCCTTGCACATCATAATGAACTTAGTTTGATCTTGGGTTATGAACAAATGAAACGTATATCTAAGGTTATTCTAGAATTTGCCCTCCATAGAGTTCTTAATTTTGATCTAGAGGAAATTTATATGTATTGTGCGGTAAATTGCATTGAAAATCCTTATATTGCCAATTACATACAGAAATGAAAAAAATTGAGGATGAAGAGAATACTAATGAAAGGGAAGAGACTTCCCAATATCCTCCTATTATTTCTTATGATTAATGAGGTAACGAGGAGGAGCCTCCTATTCAACCAATCCCATTAATAAGGAGCTCCGAAAAGAGGATTAAACCCACACATGAGGTGAAGAAGAAAAATAACAGACAAAGAAGCAAAGGTAGAAAGGTATCTCTCCCAAATGATGTTGCTCCTATTACTCATTGTGATGATGATAATTGCTATACTATTGGTGCCATCCATACTATTAATGATGAGAGTGATTATGCTTATGATATGAAAAGGCCCAAGCTTGGGGATGCTATGTTTGATGAGAATGACAAGTTTGAAAATATATTTGCTACAATTAATGTTTGTCCCAAGCTTGGGGTTGCTATGTTTAATGAAGATGATATTTGAAGTCCCTCAAGTTTTGATATGCAAACTTGTAATGATGATAGCATGCCTCCTAGTTATGATGATTATATTGATGAAAGTGGGTTTGGAAGAGTGTCAACTTTAGGAAGTAAAGATCCCACTATTTTGGAGGATGTTGAATCTTATTATGATAATTATGAAAGTGGATTTGGAGAGGTCATGACTTTATTTAGTAATGATTCCACTATCTTGGGAGAGGTTTCAATTGATTCTGATGAGAACAAAGTTGCTACTTATGATGATTACTGTGATGATACTTATGCTATAAAAAGTAGAGATGATTATATTTATAAAACTTGTCATGATTATGATTACCCTTTTTCAGAACATTACTCCTTTAATGTGGAAACAATTTATAGTATTCGAGTCTCTTATGATACTCCCACTATTCCGATTGAGAAGAATTTTGCTTATGTAGAGAGTAGTAAATTTTCTATGCTTGTAGATCATGAAAAGAATGCTTTATGTGCTGGTTATATTGTTGAATTCATTCATGATGCTACTGAAAATTATTATGAGGGAGGAATATATGCTTGTAGGAATTGCAATAATATCAAGTTTCCTCTCTATGTGCTTAAAGTCTTGAAGTTATGCTTGTTTTACCTTCCTATGCAAGTTGATTCTTGTTCCCACAAGTTGTTTGCTCAAAAAATCCGTATGCATAGGAAGTGGGTTAGACTTAAATGTTCTAATCATATTCTTCATGATGCTCTCTTTATGTTTCAATTCTTATGTTTTATGTGAGCATCGTTGAAATCATCATGCCTAGCTAGGGGCGTTAAACTATAGCGCTTGTTGGGAGGCAACCCAATTTTATTCTTGTTCCTTGCTTTTTGTTACTATTTAGTAATAAATAAATCATCTATCCTCTGTGATGATTGTTTTTTATGTTTTAATTAGTGTTTGCGCCAAGTAAAGCCTTTAGGACCTTCTTGGGTGATTCTTATTTGATCTTGCTGTAAAAAACAGAAAGTATGCGCTCACGAGAATAATTTTCCTTTTTTACCAGAGAGCGATAAAATACCAATTCCACTTGCAGTAGATTAATAAACAAATTTCCTAGGACTTCCTTATTTCTCAGGATTTTTGGGGTTACAGAAGAATACGTTTGATCCAGATTACTACAGACTGTTCTGTTTCTGACAGATTCTGTTTTCTATGTGTTGTTTGCTTATTTTGATGAATCTATGAGTAGTATCGGAGGGTATGAACCATAGATAAGTTGGAATACAGTATATATTACACAAATATTAATTTATAATGAGTTCACAACAGTACCTAAGTGGTGATTTATTTTCTTATACTACCAGAGCTTACGAGTTTTCTGTTAAGTTTTGTGTTGTGAAGTTTTCAAGTTTTGGGTAAAGATTCGATGGACTAGGGAATAAGGAGTGGCAAGAGCCTAAGCTTGGGGATGCCCAAGGCACCCCAAGGTAATATTCAAGGACAACCAAGAGCCTAAGCTTGGGGATGCCTCGAAAGGCATCCCCTCTTTCGTCTTCATTCATCGGTAACTTTACTTGGAGCTATATTTTTATTCACCACATGATATGTGTTTTGCTTGGAGCGTCATTTTATTTTCTTTTGTTTTTCTTGCTGTTTGAATAGAATACCAAGATCTGAAATTCTTAAATGTTAGAGAGTCTTCATATAGTTGCATAATTATTCGACTACTCATTGATCTTCACTTATATCTTTTGGAGTAGTTTGTTGTTGCTCTAGTGCTTCACTTATATCTTTTTAGAGCACGGTGGTGGTTTTATTTTATAGAAATAGATGAACTCTCATGCGTCACTTATATTATTTTGAGAGTACTAAACAGCATGGTAATTTGCTTTGGTTATGAATTTAGTCCTAATATGATGGGCATCCAAGAGGGATATAATAAAAACTTTCATATAAAGTGCATTGAATACTATGAGAAGTTTGATACTTGATGACTGTTTTGAGATATGAGGATGGTAATATTAGAGTCATGCTAGTGAGTAGTTGTAAATTTGAGAAATACTTGTGTTAAAGTTTGTGATTCCGGTAGCATGCACGTATGGTGAACCGTTATGTGATGAAGTCGGAACATGATTTATTTATTGATTGTCTTCCTTATGAGTGGCGGTCGGGGACGAGCGATGGTCTTTTCCTACCAATCTATCCCCCTAGGAGCATGCGCGTAGTACTTTGTTTCGATAACTAATAGATTTTTGCAATAAGTATGTGAGTTCTTTATGACTAATGTTGAGTCCATGGATTATACGCACTCTCACCCTTCCACCATTGCTAGCCTCTCTAGTACTGCGCAACTTTCGTCGGTACCATAAACCCACCATATACCTTCCTCAAAACAGCCACCATACCTACCTATTATGGCATTTCCATAGCCATTATGAGATATATTGCCATGCAACTTTCCACCATTCCGTTATTATGACATGCTTCATCATTGTCATATTGCTATGCATGATCATGTAGTTGACATTGTATTTGTGGCAAAGCCACCGTTCATAATTCATTCATACATGTCACTCATGAGTCATTGCACATCCCGGTACACCGCCGGAGGCATTCATATAGAGTCATATCTTGTTCTAAGTATTGAGTTGTAAGTAAATAAAAGTGTGATGATCATCATTATTAGAGCATTGTCCATTGCGAGGAAAGGATGATGGAGACTATGATTCCCCCACAAATCGGGATGAGACTCCGGACGAAAAAAAGGAGAATAGAAAAAAAGTCCATAAAAAGGAGAAGGCCCAAAAAAATGAGAGAAAAAGCGAGAAGGGGCAATGCTACTATCCTTTTACCACACTTGTGCTTCAAAGTAGCACCATGATCTTCATGATAGAGAGTCTCCTATGTTTTCACTTTCATATACTAGTGGGAATTTTACATTATAGAACTTGGCTTGTATATTCCGATGATGGGCATCCTCAAAATTGCCCTAGGTCTTCATGAGCAAGCAAGTTGTATGCACACCCACCTAGTTTCTTTTGTTGAGCTTTCATACACTTATAGCTCTAGTGCATCCGTTGCATGGCAATCCCTACTCACTCACATTGATACCTATTGATGGGCATCTCCATAGCCTGTTGATATGCCTAATTGATGTGAGACTATCTTCTCCCTTTTTGTCTTCTCCACAACCACCATTCTATTCCACCATAGTGCTATATCCATGGCTCACGCTCATATATTGCGTGAAGATTGAAAAAGTTTGAGAACATCAAAAGTATGAAACAATTGCTTGGTTTGTCATCGGGGTTGTTCATGATTTAAATATTTTGTCTCATGAAGATAGAGCATAGCCAGACTATATGATTTTGTAGGGATAGCTTTCTTTGGCCATGTTATTTTGAGAAGACATGATTACTTTGTTAGTATGCTTGAAGTATTATTATTTTTATGTCAATATTAAACTTTTGTCTTGAATCTTATGGATCTGAATATTCATGCCACAATAAAGAGAATTACGTAGAGAAATATGTTAGGTAGCATCCCACATCAAAAATTCTGTTTTTATCAATTACCTACTCGAGGACGAGCAGGAATTAAGCTTGCGGATGCTGATACGTCTCCAACGTATCTATAATTTTTGATTATTCCATGCTATTATATTACCTGTTTTGGATGTTTATGGGCTTTATTATACACTTTTATATTATTTTTGGGACTAACCTATTAACCTAGAGCCCAGTGCCAGTTTCTGTTTTTTCGTTGATTTTAAGTATCACAGAAAAGGAAAACCAAACGGAAGCCAATTGACCTGAAACTTCACGGAGATCATTTTTGGACCAGAAGAAGCCCACAGAGTACCAGAGCTGGGCCAGAAGAGTGCCGAGGCCACCACGAGGGTGGGGGCGTGCCCTACCCCCTGGGCGCGCCCCCTACCTCGTGGGCCCCTCATGGCTCCCCTGACCGACTTCTTTCTCCTATATATATATCCATATACCCTAGAAACATCGAAGAGCAGAATAGATCAGGAGTTCCACCGCCAGAAGCGTCCGTAGCCACCGAAAACCAATCTAGACCCGTTTCGGCACCCTGCCGGAGGGGGAATCCCTCTCCAGTGGCCATCTTCATCATCCCGGTGCTCTCCATGATGAGGAGGGAGTAGTTCTCCCTCGGGGCTGAGGGTATGTACCAGTAGCTATGTGTTTGATCTCTCTCTCTCGTGTTCTTGTGGTGGTACGATCTTGATGTATCGCAAGCTTTGCTATTATATTTGGATCTGATGATGTTTCTCCCCCTCTACTCTCTTGTAATGGATTGAGTTTTCCCTTTGAAGTTATCTTATCGGATTGATTCTTTAAGGATTTGAGAACACTTGATGTATGTCTTGCACGTGCTTATCTGTGGTGACAATGGGATATCATGTGATCCACTTGATGTATGTTTTGGTGATCAACTTGCGAGTTCCGTGACCACGTGGACTTATGCATAGGGGTTGGCACACGTTTTTGTCTTGATTCTCCGGTAGAAACTTTGGGGCACTCTTTGAAGTTCTTTGTGTTGGTTGAATAGATGAATCTGAGATTGTGTGATGCATATCGTATAATCATACCCACGGATACTTGAGGTGACATTGGAGTATCTAGGTGACATTAGGGTTTTGGTTGATTTGAGTCTTAAGGTGTTATTCTAGTACGAACTCTATGATAGATTGAAAGAAAAGAATAGCTTCATGTTATTTTACTACGGACTCTTGAATAGATCGATCAGAAAGGATAACTTTGAGGTGGTTTTGTACCCTACCATAATCTCTTCGTTTTTTCTCCGCTATTAGTGACTTTGGAGTGACTCTTTGTTGCATGTTGAGGGATAGTTATATGATCCAATTATGTTATTATTGTTGAGAGAACTTGCAGTAGTGAAAGTATGAACCCTAGGCCTTGTTTCAACGCATTGCAATACCGTTTGTGCTCACTTTTATCATTATTTACCTTGTTGTTTTTATATTTTCAGATTACAAGAACCATTATCTACTATCCATATTGCACTTGTATCACCATCTCTTCGCCGAACTAGTGCACCTATACAATTTACCATTGTAGTGGGTGTGTTGGGGACACAAGAGACTCTTTGTTATTTGGTTGTAGGGTTGTTTGAGTGTGACCATCTTCATCCTATGCCTCCCAGGATTGATAAACCTTAGGTCATCCACTTGAGGGAAATTTGCTACTGTCCTACAAACCTCTGCACTTGGAGGCCCAACAAAATCCACAAGAAGAAGGTTGTGTAGTAGACATCAAACACTGAGCTCCTGCTATAACTCACTAGAACAAGCCTAAAATAGCATGGCAAAAATGCAAATGATAATAGCTTCACAGACTTGGTGAGAATACTAAACATGTCATAAATAGCATCAGGTAGCAATGTTTAGAGCTAGCCAACAACATGCTACAGGAACATATCATGGCAAACAAAAGGCATGGCATGCTAGTACTATAGACAAAGAACAAAACTCCCTTACTGAACTTTAGCCAAAGATGCATAGAAAAGTGTAACATCCCAAAATTCTAAATTTTGGAATGTTATATTAAATAAATAATTGTGATTGTTTGTTTGATTTTGTGTGACTAATTGTGTGAAACTGAGTGGAAATTGAAACTTTTTGAAAGTCGAATGAGAGGGAATAAAAGGACTTTCCCAAAACTTTCATCTTGCATTTTGATATCCAATAATTCAAATTCATTCCATCACAAAACCCTAGAGTGAAGATAATATGACTTCTTCCATTTAAAGAAATGAAAAGGGGTTTGAAAATGATTCGAATTCCATTTGAAATATTTCAAATTTAGAAACTTTAAGCTACTCAATGAGTTCATAAAATGACTTCTTCATATTTGAAGAAAGAGAGTTGGAAGTTTCAAAGGAATAATTTGAAGTCACTTTGAAGTTATTTGAATTTCCAAATTTCAAATCCTTCTGGGAGTTATTTAGTTTTAATTCAAATTATTTTTCTCCTAAAAATAAATAAATGGAAACAAGGGTAAAATGATTCCCTTCAATGGAAAATTAGGAGAAAATAAATTTGAAATCATTTTGCTATTTTACAAATGATTTTTATTGATTTTAAATGCAACAGTAGCACTGTTTGACTTTTATGAATTTTTATGGAATTTATTTGAATTTTAAAAATAGTTCATCTTATTCTTGGCAATTTTCTAAACATTTCGGTATATAATATGCCTATGGTTTTTATTCTCCTATAGTTCCTTTGTGTTTTTTTTTAAAAAACACACACACACACACACCACCTGGACCGTGGCCAGCTCGGCCCAGGAGCACCCCGCGGCCCAGCCAGCCGCTGGCCAATTCGGCCCAGGGCAAGCGCCCGAGCGCCCTCGCACGCTCGACGTCTCCCTCTCGCTCGCACGCAGCTGCCAGGAGGGCCCCACCCCGTCGTCCCCAACCTCCCGCTCCTCCCGCTGAATGAGCACGCGCACGCAACCGCCGGCCGAAGCTCTAGGGATAGAGCTTATCCCTCACTCTCGAGCCCTCTCTCCGCGCCTATAAGAAGCCCTCGACCCCCTCCCTCCGTTCAGCTAACCCGTTCGTCACCACGCCCCTCGCATCGCTCGCCGTAGCCACTTGGATCTCGCCGGAGCCGTGCTAGTTCACCAGAGGATTTCATCGCCCGTGAGCCACCCCGGCCTCCATCGACTACGTCTTTTTGATGCCCGAGTCCGCACGCGTCGAGTTGACACCTTCTTTTTCTTTCTAGGTCACCGGAGACGCCACCCCGACAGGCCGCGCTCTCGCCGGAGCATCGGAGCTCCGCCGCCTCCCTCCGCTCGTCGCTGGCCACCCCACCACCCGCCGACCCCACCAGCACGCCGCCCTTGCCGCGCCCGGTCTCCCCGACCCCTTCGCCGCCGCTGAGGACCGCCGGAGACGCCGCCCTGTCCGCCGTCCACCGCTTGAAGCCAGCGCCGCCGTCTCCTGCTCGTCCTCGTCGCTTCTGTAAGGCGACCCCTCCCCGTTTGTTTAGTTTTTTTGTATTTATAGATCGGTTTGTTTTAGTTCGGTTAACCGTGGTTTTAGTTAAACCGGTCTCCGGTTTTTTATTTTAGCCACGGTAGCTGTTTTTCCTATTTAGTGGCCGTTTGCCGTATAGCCACCGCAACGAGCGCTGCTCAGCCAGCCACGAGCCGCCACGTGGCCAAGGGCCTGTTTGCAGTTATTTATTTTTCTGTTTAGTCCCTGAGTTTTACAGATTAGTCCCTGAACTTCGGATAGTCGTATCTTTTTAACCGTAACTCCAAATTCGATAAACCAGCGGCAAATTCTTCGTATTGATTAGATCTATCCAGTGGTGTCATCTTTGTAAACTTTTGTCAGATTCAAGTTTGAATTTATTCAGATTTGAATTCAAACTTCAATTGGCCATATCTCCTAAACCGTAGCTCCGATTGATGTGATTCTTTTTGCACCATGTCACCGTAGCCAAACCCTACCACTTGGACCATTGTCACACATTTTCCACACAAAAATGGTCTGTCTATGATAGTTTTATTATTATGCCATGTATGCACTTCAGTACACATCACATCTTTGCACCCTATGTCAC
Organism: Triticum urartu; assembly: GCF_056163025.1. NCBI lineage: Eukaryota > Viridiplantae > Streptophyta > Magnoliopsida > Poales > Poaceae > Triticum > Triticum urartu. The sequence continues at coordinate 94,193,010 of NC_141873.1, read as the reverse complement.
ATGTTGGCACCTAGAATTATTTGCATGCAAGTTATGTGTGTTGGGTTTACATTTGGTTTTCCGAGTCTTTTGTGTGCATGTTATTGCTCTCTGGAATGATTGCTTATGTATGTTATTTTACTTTGATGATAGACTGTCCGGAGTGCGAAGCCGAGTACTATCGATCTTTAGAATTCAACTACGGGTATCCAGGCAAGTTCACATTCGACCATTCTTCCAATTACCTATGTTTTATATTATGCACTTAGTCCTTTTGTGGTAGGATTGCATGGTAGGATTTATTGATGCCAGATGGCTATGCCGTTACCTAGTAGTTCATTGAGGTAGGTTTGAACCATATACCTTTGTCACCACCGCGTAAGTTTAATTTTGCCTTGCCAATGTAGACGTGGATTGGGAAGTGTTCATTGTGAGAGATGAGTGACAAAGTAGTAAGTAGAACCAAGATAACTTAATGAACTACCTGGGCGGAGGTTTGGTTTGAATGGTAGCGAAGTACAGTGGGAGCATGCATGGGAAATCCATGGTGGTGCACCACTAGTGGTCCGTCCGCCCAGGCTCAAAGAGATCAATCGTATTCTCATGTCTAGAAGCTTACATGTGCAGCCACAAGCCAATATGGGCTCTCGCTTAGTTGAGTAGTTAGTGTGACCCCTTCCGGGATGGTCTAGCAGATGTAGAATGATGTAGGTGTACCGACCTATCCGTGGGTTAAGGGGGAACATTTTCGAAAGACTATGTATCGGTCATCCTGTTCTCAAACGCCAGGCAGTGCGAGAATTTCAAGGGAGGCGATCGAGTCTTGTGGGGAAATGTGCGCAAACCTCGGCAGAGTGTTAAAACCTAATCGATTAGCCGTGTCCCCGGTTACAGACAACTTGAGCATCTAGTAGTGGAAATGCTGGGAGATCTCATCACTCTTAATTAAATAGTTGGGTTTTAAATGAAACTTTGGGAATGGCTTGAGTTGGGTTTACCAACTCATTCTATGCTATACAATAGTGGTAGAATAATATCTTTTATTCTAGGGAAAAACTAGCTTTATGCAACAAAACTAAACTTAGAGCTTTCCACGAGCCAAATTGCATGTACAATAGGTTCATTATTCTTATGATGTGACTTGCTGAAAGTGCAACTATCCCTAGGTGGTTTTGGTAATTCATAACAACATATAGCTCATTGAGCTAATGCTATTCCAAGATGACTATTTCAGGAAAGCTCAGTGATTGGCATGGCATGGATGTGAAAGTGGAACCCTCAAAATGCTAAGGACAAAGGATTGGCTCAAGCTCAAAATCTCAAGACTCTTCATTTTATATTTTAGTGATCCAAGATCACATTGAGTCTTTAGGAAAAGCCAATACTATCAAGGAGGGATGAGGTGTTGCTTAATGAGCCTCTTACTTCATGTGCTTAGTGATATGCTCCAAAACCCTCAACTACTTTCCCATATCCACATATGACCTAAACCCTAAGCCAAACTCGGTCCTACCGATTCTTTCTATCCGGCGCCACCGAGTTTCACTTGTCATAAGCCACTGCCAAACCCTAGCAATTCGGTTCTACCGATAGGGATCTCGGTCTCACCGAGATGGGATTGCAAACTCTCTGTTTCCCTTTCGTAACTTTTCGGTCTCACCGAAAGAGCGAATCGGTCCCACCGAGATTGCAATGTAAACTCTTTGTTTCCCTTTTGTAACTTTTAGGTCTCACCGAAACAGCAAATCGGTCCCGCCGAGTTTGCCTGACCAACTCTCTGGTTAGCTTATTACCAAACTCGGTCTCACCGAGTTTGTGTAATCGGTCTCACCGAGATTACGTTATGCCCAAACCCTAACCATATCGGTCCTACCGAGTTGCATGTCAGTCCCACCGAAAATCTCTAACGGTCACTAGGTTTACCTTTTCGGTCCGACCGAGTTTGTTGATTCGGTCCCACCGAGATTGGAAAACTGTGTGTAACGGTTGGATTTTGTGTGGAGGCTATATATACCCCTCCACCTCCTCTTCATTCATGGAGAGAGCCATCAGAACACACACACAATTCCAACTCATATGTTCTGAGAGAGAACCACCTACTCATGTGTTGAGACCAAGATACTCCATTCCTACCATATGAATCTTGATCTCTAGCCTTCCCCAAGTTGCTTTCCACTCAAATCTTCTTTCCACAAAATCCAAATCCTATGAGAGAGAGTTGAGTGTTGGGGAGACTATCATTTGAAGCACAAGAGCAAGGAGTTCATCATCAACACACCATTTGTTACTTCTTGGAGACTGGTGTCTCCTAGATTGGCTAGGTGTCACTTGGGAGCCTCCGACAAGATTGTGGAGTTGAACCAAGGAGTTTGTAAGGGCAAGGAGATCGCCTACTTCGTGAAGATCTACCGCTAGTGAGGCAAGTCCTTCGTGGGCGATGGCCATGGTGGGATAGACAAGGTTGCTTCTTCGTGGACCCTTCGTGGGTGGTTGCTTCTTCGTGGACCCTTCGTGGGTGGAGCCCTCCGTGGACTCGCACAACCATTACCCTTCGTTGGTGGAGCCCTCCGTGGACTCGCGCAACCGTTACCCTTCGTGGGTTGAAGTCTCCATCAACGTGGATGTAGGATAGCACCACCTATCCGAACCACGGGAAAAACATCCATGTCTCCAATTGCGTTTGAATTCTCCAAACCCTTCCCTTTACATTCTCGCAAGTTACATGCTTTACTTTCCGCTGCCAATATACTCTTTGCATGCTTGCTTGAATTGTATGATGATTGCTTGACTTGTCCTACAATAGCTAAAATCTGCTAAGAACTAAAATTGGGAAAAGGTTAAGTTTTTATTTGGTCAAGTAGTCTAATCACCCCCCCTCTAGACATACTTTCGATCCTACAAGTGGTATCAGAGCTTTGGTCTCCATTTGCTTTGATCTCCATAGCTTTTGGTGGTCATAGCCTTGGTTTCACAACCTAGGAGAGTATGGCGTCTAGCGAGGGAAATTATCACCGTATAGGTCCTTACTTTGATGGTACTAATTTTGCTAGTTGGAAGCATAAAATGAAAATGCATATTCTTGGACATAACCCCGCCGTTTGGGCTATTGTGTGTGTTGGTTTGCAAGGTGACTTCTTTGATGGGAAAGAACCAAACCGTGAAGCTACCGCGGATGAGTTGAAGATGTTGCAATACAATGCTCAAGCTTGTGATATTCTCTTCAACGGATTGTGCCCCGAAGAATTCAACAAAATCAGCCGTCTTGAGAATGCAAAGGAAATTTGGGACACTTCGATTGATATGCACGAAGGTACCGACTCCTTCAAGGAATCCAAGTTGGATGTGCTTTAAAGTCAACTTGACAAGTTCAAAATGAAGGATGGTGAAGGTGTCGCTAAAATGTACTCTAGGCTTGCTCTCATCACAAATGAGATTGCCGGCTTAGGAAGTGAAGAGATGACCGATAGATTCATCATCAAGAAGATTCTAAGAGCCTTGGATGGAAAATATGATACCGTGTGCACATTGATCCAAATGATGCCCAATTACAAAGATCTCAAGCCAACGGAGGTGATTGGAAGAGTTGTTGCTCATGAGATGTCACTTAAGGATAAAGAGGAACTTCACAACAAATCAAGTGGTGCCTACAAAGCCTCATGTGAAGCCCCTACATCATCAAGTGAGAAACAAAACTTCAATGAAGAATTGAGCTTAATGGTGAAGAACTTCAACAAGTTCTACAAGAGTAGAAGCAAAGATAGAAGCTTCAAGTCAAGGTCCTACAATGACAAAAGATCTTCTAGTCGAGAGCGAAACTGCTACAGTTGTGGAAGACCCGGACACTATTCCAATGAGTGTACGGCTCCCTACAAGAGAAGAGAAGATTCTCCAAAAAGAAGAAGCAAAGAATCACCACCAAGAGAGAGAAGGAGTAGAGATGATCGTTATGAACGAAGATACTCACGGAGAAGCAAGGATTCGGAAAGGAAGGAAAAATCATCAAGGAGCTACACAAAACGAAGACATCAAGCTCATGTTGGTGAATGGGTATCCGGCTCCGACTCCGACAGCCATTCCGAGAGAAGTTATCACTCCGACTCCGAAGATACTCAAGATGAAGGTGTTGCCGGTCTAGCACTTGTGTCAACCAACTCCTACGACATATTTGACTCACCAAATGAAGGAATTGGAAGATGCTTCATGGCCAAAGGTCCTAAGGTAACACACCCCGAGTATGTTGATTTCAATAGTGATGAAGATGACTTGTTAGGTGATGATTTGCTTGTTGAAAACTCTAGTGATGAATACTATGATGAAACGTCAATTAATCATGCTAATCAAGATAAAACGAATGACAATGATAAGGAGAAGATTGAGGCTCTAACTAAAGAACTAAACACTCTTAAGTTAGCTCATGAAACTATCTTCGAAGATCATCTAGAACTTTTAAGAGCTCATGAGAAATTACGCTTTGAAAAGCTCAATCTTGAGCAAGAGCATGAGTTCTTAAAAGCAATCAATGATGATCTCCGCAAGAAAATTTCTTCTTACATTGCCAAGCGTTTACTCTTATCCACTTACATGCCTCAAGTCAAGTCTAGTAACAAGAACAAGAAAGATTCTTCCTCTAGCAGTAACAATGATCATGCTAAATCCAATATTGTTGCTTCTAGTAGTTCTCTTGATTCCACTAATGATTCTCTTAGCCAAGTTACACTTGAGCAAGAAAATAGCTTATTGAAGGGAATTATAGAGAAAGGAGTGTACAAAAACTTGCCGGGAGTAAGCAATTCGAGGAAATTGTGCGCAAGCAAGGAATGCACCGGAAGAATCAAGGTGTTGGTTTTGAACAAAAGTTCAATGCCAATGGAGTTGAGTGGGAAGAAGATCAATACCCCAAGACAAAGTTTGTTCCTCAACAAGAGAAGTATGATACTTCTTTCAAGGGGACACAAGCTCAAGATGATCTTCCACCACAAGACTACAAGCAAAAAGGCAAGGACAAGCTTCAAGAGGAAATTGATGCATTTGAAGAAGCTCCTAAGACCTTAGTCAAGTGGATTCCCAAGACTACTTCAAGTTCCACTTCATCAAGTACGACTACAACTCCAAGGATTCCCATCAAGATGGTGTGGATCCAAAAGAAGAAGAACTAGAGAGTTCTTGAGGGTGACTCCGCCAACATACTTCACTCTTATCATTTTGGCAAGAACAAGTGCAATCAACTTCCACATCTTGCACTAGTTCAAGGAGTCACAAACCCTCTTGTTGGTAAGACAAGGGACAATGTAACCTAAAAGTTTTCATGGACATCACCTTGTGTGTGCATCACTCTATGTCTATGGATATCCTTGTTTGTTCCTTGTGGGACTAACCCATGTAGGTATTGAAAGTGCAATTCACTCAAATGGATAGCTCCAAGTGATCTACATCAACATTGAGCATCCACATCTTCAACATCTACATGAAGTCATCATCGACAAAACCTGAGGTTAGTTCATCCCTCTAAGGGGGGGATATCACATCTAGGGGGAGCTTTACTCTAAGACTTGAGCTAAAGCAACTCTAAAGATGTGAACACAACAATGCTTTATGTAAAAGTGGTAACCCCACTTGAGATTAAACGATGAGTATGACCTATGATCAAGTGTTCTCACTTGACTCCTAAGTCGATATACTCATATATAGATGACCTTGTCATCGCAAATTGCTTGATAGATGCTAGAATTGGTTGTGAATGCCTTGTCACATATTTCATTTGCCATCTTATTGTGTGAGCATGTTGATTGCATATTTTACTCATTCGAGGACATCCACTTGTTCTTTTGATTGTTTGGTTTTATTTCCTTTTTCCAAGTGGAGGGACAAGAATGCCTAAGAACCTCCTCTAGATATCTATGCTTTTCTCGTCTCAAACTCTATTCATGCTACATCACAAAATTTGATCAAGTCAGATTCGAACCACTCTGTGTGAGGAGCACTCGGAGTCCCCGATTCGTCATAGACTTAAACATCCAAAACCTCTTTGTGATTCTCGGTCTGACCGGTATCCTACTTTCGGTCCTACCGAGATCATTAAGTTGATCTGAATTTTCAATCTCGGTGCAACCGATTTGAATCATTCGGTCACACCGAGTTGCAATAACTGTATACAGTTTTGCATCTCGGTGCCACCGAGTTGTTCCACTCGGTCACACCGACAGGGTCGGGCTATATATAGTCACGGGCAAAATTTGGAAATTTCTCCGAACCCCTTGGCCCGCGCGATAGCTCGCTCTGCCAATGTGGTCTCCGGATCGTCTCCTCGCCGCCAGCCGCCTCCAGTCGCTGGTCTCCATCACCGTCAACGGAATTCAACCCTGCCGTTGCCGCCATAGTGAGTCTCCGCCGAACTAGGGTATCGACTCGATCACAGTGCTATTCCCCGTCCGATTCCTAGCACATTGTGTTCTTAATGATTCTTGCCACGATTGAAACACTCCTATCTAGTCAATGCGTTCGTAGATCAGTTTTGATTCGAAAATTTTAGGGTTAGGTTTCCGCCGAAACCATCTCGGACCCACCGAGTTGAAAAACTCGGTCCCACCGATTTGTCTTATGCCATTGCACAAGTGAGACTCGGTCTGACCAAGAATTACTTATCGGTGTGACCGATTTTGGAACTGTGTGAAACCCTAGTAGTCTCGGTGCCACCGAACTGTGACTCGGTCTGACCGAGTTCACTAGTTTAGGTGCCAAAACTGCTTCGGTATCACCGAGTTTAGAAATCGGTAGATCCGAGATGCTTTCAGTGGGAAACTAAAACTAAGATTTTGAATCATTCTTTTGCAAAAATCTCTGCATTTTGTGATGCTCATCCACTCTACCTCATCTATAAACTGTTCACAGGGTCAGCAGTCAGCTTGTTCATCATGTCAGACTAGAGTGATAGCCAGAACATGTCAGAAGAGCAAGTGCAGATGAGTGAGGGCACTAGTCCCTCAAGTTCTTCAGATGATGGCACCAGAAGTACTCCTACCAATCTGCCAAAAGCTGCCACCAGACAGAGGAAGAAGAGAACCTCAGAATCAGAGGATGAGGATTATGTGGCAGAAGAGGAAGCAACTTCAAAGGGAGTAGTGCTTGAGAAGGAACATGACTCAGCTCAAGGCACAAAGCCAGGGATGAAAATCAAAAGGCCAGCAGGCAGGCAGCCTATGTCAAAGGCCAGAGCTTCAACTGAGAAACCCACTCCCATAGAGCCAGTTGCTGCTGAAGGCAAGAAAAGGAAGGAAAGGGTCAAGAAGACCGTAGCCAAAGTGCTTGGAAAGGCTTCCATCATGGAAGATGAGGATGAAGAAGAAGAGGTTGCTGCACCAGCACCTAAGGCACCCAAGCTGATGGGTGATGCCATAAGATCAGGGTCAACTGCTTCTAAGGCCAAGCCAGCTCCAAAGCCAAAGCCAAAGAGGAATACAAGGAGCATACCTGCAGCTGAAAAGAACAAGGCCCAAGTGCCTGCATTGCTGAATAAGAAGAAGGTCAAGTGCTCAGAAAGCTCAAGCCGAAGATCCCAGACCATAGTGATGCTCATCCTGTGGCTGAGGACATGAAGCTCAGGAGAGACTCAGGGCTCAGGAAGTGGAGAGAAGCAGATCCATATGCTTCAAGGAGAAGGACTGCTGTTGACTACAGATTCCACACTAAGGAACATCAGGACTTCCATGAGACAGTTTTGTTGGACAAGAAGCCCATAGTTTGTGATATGAGATGGGTCGACTGGGAATACATCAAGGACAATGAAGAGCACTATCCTGGAGTGCAAGACAACTTCAATGCTTGTGGAGTAGCAGACTTTGTTGGGCAGAAGCTCACAAAGTGGAACGAGGAACTTATTATGCAATTCTACTCCATGGCACACTTCTATCCAGATGGTAGGATAACTTGGATGTCTGAAGGTATGAGGTACCAATCTACAGTTGCTGAATGGGCTCAGCTGATCAATGCCCCAGAAGAGCAGGAAGATGACTTGGATGTATATGCCAAGAAGAAGATGGACCACAACTCTATGTCCAACATGTACAAGGAAATTCCAAACGAGGCACTTGATACTTTCAAGTTTGGGTCTATGCATTATCTTCTGTCAGGGCTGCCAACCATTAACTGGATCCTTAGGCACACTCTGTTGCCCAAGTCAAGTGATCACAAGATGATCAGAGGCCATGCAATCAATTTGCTTCATGTATTTGATGTGCCTCAGAAATTCAAGGTCATGAGCCTCATAGTAGAAACTATCAAGAGGACTGCAGCAGATCAGAAGAGGAGCTGTGGTTATGCCCCTCAGATTCAGGAGTTAATCAACTCGAAGATGGGCACAGGCATATACTTGTTGGACAAGGAACACTTGCCTATTCATCCAGAATTTGAGGACAACCAAGTTGTGATGAGTGAGAATGAACCATCATCAGTTCAAGCACAAGCAAAGAAGGAGAAGGCGAGGAAGGAGAAAGCTGCCAAGATGCCAACTCAAGAGGAGGCATCTGAATATTTCCTGAAAACCAAACAAGAGCAGCTTGGTTACTTGATTGCATCCACCCTGCGGATTGAGCAAGGACTAGCCACCCTAACTCAGAACTAGGCAAGCTTAGAGAGGATCATGGAACAAAAGTTCTATGACTTGGATGTCAAAGTAACAGAGATTCAGACTGCAGTGGAGCAGCTCCAGGATGACATGCAGGAGAGGAGAGGCAAGACTACAACTGATGCCTTTGCCAGAGTGCCACGAGGTCCGAGGTCATCTGCAACTGACCCCAGAGCCACCACGTCTGCACCAGCTACAGCCTCAGTCCCAGCAGCTCCAGCATCTACTTCAGCCTCAACTCCAACCACGTCTATAGAAGGCTTCGTCCTTCGAGTGCTCCGGACTCCACCACCACCTGAAGATCAATCCTGAGTGTCGACTTAGCACTATGCATTTTCTAGGAACTTTTTGGTAACTTGTTGCCAAAGGGGGAGAAAATGTATAGATCATAGGCTTCGAGAGAGAGTGTTGCTTTTATTCTCTCTTGTTTTATTTGGTGGTTTTTCGAACTTTGTTTGCTTTTGTGTGAGATACTATGTCATTGCTCGTGAGACATTGATGATCATGTGTTTGATCATAAGCTACACTTAATGTTTTCTTAATATTATCGTCTTATCTATCTTATGTGATCATTCACTATTCTTGGTGATGAGTGCATGTATTTCATTCTTATCATTTTAAGCGCTCCACCAAGATGTATGTGACATGGAAGAGTAACCCATGACTCTAACTCTTTGTGCATTTGCAGTCCAAAGCAAATTTTAAATATGCACAAATTTAGGGGGAGCTCTTACTTGTCACATACTTCTCAAAGCGACGATATATTTCATGCTTATTACATTTGTCGAAGCTTTGATCTATATGTTGTCATCAATTACCAAAAAGGGGGAGATTGAAAGTGCAACTATCCCTAGGTGGTTTTGGTAATTCATAACAACATATAGGTCATTGAGCTAATGCTATTCCAAGATGACTATTTCAGGAAAGCTCAATGATTGGCATGGCATGGATGTGAAAGTGGAACCCTCAAAATGCTAAGGACAAAGGATTGGCTCAAGCTCAAAAGCTCAAGACTCTTCATTTTATATTTTAGTGATCCAAGATCACATTGAGTCTTTAGGAAAAGCCAATACTATCAAGGAGGGATGAGGTGTTGCTTAATGAGCCTCTTGCTTCATGTGCTTAGTGATATGCTCCAAAACCCTCAACTACTTTCCCATATCCACATATGACCTAAACCCTAAGCCAAACTCGGTCCTACCGATTCTTTCTATCCGGCGCCACCGAGTTTCACTTGTCATAAGCCACTGCCAAACCCTAGCAATCCGGTTCTACCGATAGGGATCTCTGTCTCACCGAGATGGGATTGCAAACTCTCTATTTCCCTCTCGTAAATTTTCGGTCTCACCGAAAGAGCGAATCGGTCCCACCGAGATTGCAATGTAAACTCTTTGTTTCCCTTTTGTAACTTTTCGGTCTCACCGAAAGAGCAAATCGGTCCCACCGAGTTTGCCTGACCAACTCTCTGGTTAGCTTATTACCAAACTCGGTCTCACCGAGTTTGTGTAATCGGTCTCACCGAGATTACGTTATGCCCAAACCCTAACCATATCGGTCCTACCGAGTTGCATGTCAGTCCCACCGAAAATCTCTAACAGTCACTAGGTTTACCTTTTCGGTCCGACCTAGTTTGTTGATTCGGTCCCACCGAGATTGGAAAAATGTGTGTAACGGTTGGATTTTGTGTGGAGGCTATATATAACCCCTCCACCTCCTCTTCATTCATGGAGAGAGCCATCAGAACACATACACAATTCCAACTCATATGTTCTGAGAGAGAACCACCTACTCATGTGTTGAGACCAAGATATTCCATTCCTACCATATGAATCTTGATCTCTAGCCTTCCCCAAGTTGCTTTCCACTCAAATCTTCTTTCCACAAAATCCAAATCCTATGAGAGAGAGTTGAGTGTTTGGGAGACTATCATTTGAAGCACAAGAGCAAGGAGTTCATCATCAACACACCATTTGTTACTTCTTGGAGAGTGGTGTCTCCTAGATTGGCTAGGTGTCACTTGGGAGCCTCCGACAAGATTGTGGAGTTGAACCAAGGAGTTTGTAAGGGCAAGGAGATCGCCTACTTCGTGAAGATCTACCGCTAGTGAGGCAAGTCCTTCGTGGGCGATGGCCATGGTGGGATAGACAAGGTTGCTTCTTCGTGGACCCTTCGTGGGTGGTTGCTTCTTCGTGGACCCTTCGTGGGTGGAGCCCTCCGTGGACTCGCGCAACCATTACCCTTCGTGGGTGGAGCCCTCCGTGGACTCGCGCAACCGTTACCCTTCGTGGGTTCAAGTCTCCATCAACGTGGATGTAGGATAGCACCACCTATCCGAACCACGGGAAAAACATCCGTGTCTCCAATTGCGTTTGAATTCTCCAAACCCTTCCCTTTACATTCTCGCAAGTTACATGCTTTACTTTCCGCTGCCAATATACTCTTTGCATGCTTGCTTGAATTGTATGATGATTTCATGACTTGTCCTACAATAGCTAAAATCTGCCAAGAACTAAAATTGGGAAAAGGTTAAGTTTTTATTTGGTCAACTAGTCTAATCACCCCCCCTCTAGACATACTTTCGATCCTACACTTGCCAGTACATTCAATGTACTGACCTACAGGGTTGCAACGTCTTATGTTGCAGGAATTTTCTACGACGAGTAAGAGTTACGTTGTAGGGTTACGGTCTACACTCAACTTGCCGTTGGCGTTGATGGACTCCACACCCTTATGTTTGTTTCCGCTGAGACTTATGAGGTATATATCAGTTTTACGTTATTTTACATGTGATTGCACTTTGATATATACATTGATGTACTGTGTGTGCCAGCATACCGATCCAGGGATGGCACGGATACACAGAGGCTTGGCCGTTTGAGGTCGGGTCGCTACAAAAAGATGGTCGCACCCATGCAAACATGGCAAGTGATATGATCAGTTTCAGACTTAGTAGAAAAACATGACATGGCAGAAACAGATTCATGATAACAACTTTGCAAGCTCATGCCACTCACCTCAAAGCATTTCATGGCATCACAAGGTAACCAACAGTAAGAAGACACAATTATGAAGCGAAACATGGCAAGTGCAAGTTCATAGGGTACATGGATCACTAGCAAAACACATGGCAATAATGAACTTCATGTAAACAATCTGCCAGCAACACTATTTAGCAAAAGTAGAGCATGGTAATAACAATCTAGAGTACTCCATAATTAGAACAAGAGACATGAATGGATAGAGCATAACCATATCTTCAAAACACTCTTACTGAACTTCATCAAAATATGCATGGATCTACTTGTGGCAACAAGAGAACATAGTAACATAATGTAACAGGAAAAGACAAAAAATACTGTATGAAAACAGCAACATCATGTGGCCTACTTTGCATGCTTGTGCTAGTCACCACAGAGCTCATAAAAATACAAGGCTTGCACCACTGTAAACATGGAATGGAGGAGCTCCTAAAACATGTAGACATGATGCTCATAGGATGCACACACAAAATTCAACGAAAATGACAAATCAGCAAGTTGTGATGAATTCCAGCAGACAACATCATATAGCACTATTGCAACGAAGGTTAGGGCATCAATATGGACAGTAACATGCATGAAAGTGACACTAACATGAAGAGCATCACGAGACAAACATTTCGGTATATCATGCACGTGAAATGGAGCAACATGCATGAAGATAGGGCGCGCACAAGATGCGTGTATGATGTTGTAGGAAAAAAGGACTTGGACAAAATTTATACCCTGGGACGAGGCTGGACGGGTTTGAGCAGCGAACGGGGAGGTCCAATTTGGATCGGGGGCTGAAACGGAGCGGGACGACCTCGTGTAGATCGGGTCAACGGCGGCGGTTGCCCAGCCGGATCTTGCAGGATCCGGCGCGGAGCTCCGAGCTTGCGATGGCGACGGATGGATCCAAGGCGCGCGGGGGGGGGGGGGGGGTCCCGGCGAGGGACGACGACATCGAGACAGTGGCCGGCGGCGGCGAACAGGGAGGCGGTGCGGTGACGGAAGACGTCGGCATGGGCCGACTCTGGCGAGTCCCCGGTGGCCCAGGTCGGCGAGGCGGAGGCGTGGTGGAGCGGGAGGGCGGCGGACGGGCGTTGCGTCCCAGATCTGGCCCGGGGCGGGCCAGCCTCGGGCCTGGCGGTGGGGCGCAGCGAAGTGGGCGCGAGCAGGACACGTGGCAGCACGTGATATGTCGGGGCGGCGGCGGCAAACGTGTCCGTCCGTCGCGGACGCCTCTGGTGGCGGCGGGAATGGGTGGACTAGGGTTTCGCCCCAAAATGGAGGGGAAGGGGCCTTTTTATAGGTAGGGGGAGCTAGGAGATTCAAAAAGAGGAGCGGTTTTCGCCCACACGATCATGATCCAACGATGGAGAGCATGGAGGGGGGTTAGATGGGCTAGTGGGCTGTTTTGGAGGGGTGCTCGGCTGCAATAAGAGATGGGCTTTTGCGGTTACCCAGTTAACCGTTGGGGCATAAAACGACCTCCAAATGGAACAAAATTTGACAAGAGGCCTACCGGTGATGTACCAATGCCACTCGAAAAATCTCAAATCATTCCGAGAACGTTTTTCTCCCGCTCATGAAATGAGATCTGAGAGGTGCAACAGGTGCATGTGGGAGTGTCAGATTCCGAAACGGACAACGAGGAAAAAGATCGGAAGCATGAGATGAACATGAATGCACATGAGATGCACATGACGACATGAGATAAAATGCATGACGTGAAAAAAATGCAAAAACGAAAGACAAAACCCAACCACGAAGGAAATAACATATCACATAGCCAGAAATGGCAAGAGCTGGAGTTACAATTATGGAAAGTTACATCCGGGGCATTACAACTCTCCACCACTACAAGAGGATCTCGACCCGAGATCTAGGACTAAAAGAACTCTGGATATTCGAACCAGAGGTGATCCTCGTGCTCCTAGGTGGCTTCTCGGTCGGAATGGTGAGACCACTTAACCTTCAGGAATTTGATCGACTTGTTGTGAGTTTTGCGCTCGGTTTCTTCAAGAATGGCAATGGGATGCTCATTTGCGTCTTGAAGCACTTACGAATCTGTGACACGTGACACACATTGTGCACATTTGCGAAGTTGGATGGAAGCTCAAGTTGATAGGCGAGGTCGCCTCTTTTTCCAATGATCTTGGAAGGACCCACGTATCTCGGGGCAAGCTTCCCTTTGATACCAAAGCATTGAGTGCCTTTCATGGGAGATACGCGGAGATAGACATGGTCTCCTATCTCGAAAGCCAAGTCACAGTGCTTGCTATCGTAGTAACTCTTCTGGCGCGATTGCGTGGCTTTGAGATTTTCACAAATGACTTTACACATTTCCTCAGCTTCTGTGATCAAGTCATTGCCAAGAAGATGGTGTTCACCAGTCTCGGACCAATTGAGGGGAGTACAACACTTTCTGCCAAATAGAATTTCCAATGGGTCCTTGCCCGAGCTTTCTTGGAAGCTGTTTTTGTAGAAGAACTCGGCATATCGGGGACAATCTTCCCACTTCATACCAAAAGAGATGCACAAGCTCTGAGCATGTCTTCGACGATTTGATTGAGTCACTTGACTTGGCTACTTGTTTGAGGGTGGAAAGCCGTGCTGAAGCGAATGTTGGTGCCCATGGCCTTATGGAAGGAGTCCCAGAACTTAGAAGTGAAAATGCTTCCACGATCTGAAGAGACCAATTGCGGAATTCCATGCAACGAGACAATTCTTGAGGTGTATAGCTCTGCAACTGAGCTGCCGTGATAGATTCTTTGATTGGAAAGAAATGAGCCACTTTAGTAAGCTTGTCAATGACAACGAAGATTGCATCATTCCCACTCTTGGACTTGGGGAATCTAGTGACAAAGTCCATTTCGATATGATCGAACTTCCATTCTGGAAAAGCAAGAGGTTGGAGGAGACCAGATGGTTGTTGATGCTCTGCTTTCACCCTTTGACAGACATCACATTCATTTATGAATTGAGCAATTTCTCGCTTCATTTGAGCCCAGCAATATGACTGCTTGAGGTCATGGTACATCTTCGAACTGCCTGGATGAATGGAAAGAATAGAATTGTGCGCTTCATTCATTATGACCTGCCTTAGATCACCTTTAGGAACCACAATCCTGTCCTTGAAGAATAAGGTGTCCTTGTCAACAATGCGATAGCACTTGTATTTGGATAAGCCCTTGGCAATACCGTGTTTCACCTTCTTCACTATGGTATCAAGGAGTTGTGCCTCATGAATTTGGTCTTCCAAAGTTGTAGTGACTTGAAGGTTGGCAAGAAAACCTTGAGGAACAACTTGGAGGTTGAGCTTGCGGAAAGCTTCACAAAGATCCGGTTGGAATGGCTTGAGAATTAAGTTGTTGCAATAAGCCATCCTGTTCAAAGCATCTGTAATCACATTCGCCTTGCCTGGAGTATATTTAATACTTGGATTGTACTCTTGAATCATTTTGACCCAACGAGTTTGCCTGAGGCTGAGGTTGGGTTGAGTGAAGATATACATGAGGCTCTTGTGATCGGTGAAAATGTCCACTTGCCTTCCCAACAAGAGATGTCTCCATGTTATTAATGCATGGACAACTGACACCAACTCAAGATCGTGAGTGGGGTAGTTCCTTTCATTGGGCTTCAACTAACGAGAAGTATAGGCCACAACTTTCTTCTCTTGCATTACCCAAGGTTGGAAAAAACGATAGGCATAAGCAAGGCGGTTGGCCTTTGCCTAGTGCCTAGGAGGTGCCTAAGCGCCCTAGGCGCGGCCTAGGCAGTAATATAATTTTTACTATCAAGGTGTATTTGTGGTTATTATATGTGCATTGATATTAATTTAGGGCATATAAATAGTTAATTACGAGCTACTGCCATTGGAATATGGCCCGTTTTACATATTAGTGTAGTATGGCATGATTTCTCGCTTCGGTAGACAATTTTTGGCTTGCCCTGCCTAGGCTCCTATTTATGCCCAAGGCGAGGCGTTTGGCCATCGGCGAGGCGTTTGGCGATTTCCTAGCCCCTAAGCGTGCGTAAGCGCCTCCTAGGCACTTCCTTTTCCAACATAGGCATTAACACAGCGCCGAGACCTTGCAATGAGGCATCACAGAAAACTTCGAATGGCTTGGATTCGTCAGGAGGAGTTAAGACCGGAGCTGAGACAAGCTTCTCTTTAAGAGTGTTGATAGCAACGTCACACTCAGGTGTCCATAAATACTTGACATGCTTCTGGAGGAGGTTGGAAAGAGGTTTTGCAATCTTTGAGAAATTCTCAACGAATCTTCAACAATAGCTTGCAAGCCCAAGGAAACTGCGGAGCTGCTTGACATTCTAAGGAAGGTCCCAACTCACAATTGCAGAAACCTTCTCCAGATTAATAGCGATGCCCTTGGCGGAGATGATGTGGCCAAGGTAAAGAACTTCATCAAGCCAAAACTCACATTTAGAGAACTTCGCGTAGAATTGATACTCTCTGAGCTTGTCGAGCACAAATCGCAAATGCTTAGCATGATCCTTCTTATTCTTGGAGAACGCCAAGATATCATCGAGATACACCAGGACGAATTCATTGGTGTAGGGGTTGAAGATGAAGTTCATCATACGAGAGAATGTTGGAGGAGCATTGACAAGGCCGAAAGACATGACAGTATATTCACAAGAACCAAAGCTTGTTCTGAATGTTGTCTTGGGGATATCTTCTTCACGAATGCGAATCTGATGATAACCCATACGGAGGTTAAGCTTGGAGAACACGTTTGCACCTTTAAATTGCTCGAATAGCTCATTGATGTTGGGAAGTGGATACTTGTTCTTGATTGTTTCTTGTTCAATGGGCAGTAATCGACGCAAAGTTAGTCTGTGCCATGCTTCTTCTGGACAAAAAGAACACCACAACCCCACGGAGATGAACTCGGCCTGATCAGACCCAGACACTCTTGTTCATCGAGCTGTTTCTTCAATTCCTTTAGCTCCTTTAGTCCAAGCTTGTATGGACGCTTGCAAACGGTTTTAGTACCGGGCTCAAGATCAATAACGAACTCAACTGGCCGGTGAGGAGGCATACCCAGAAGCTCTTCTGGAAAGACATCTTGGTACTCACAAACAACTAGAATCTGAGAGATAGCGTCTAACTCGCCCTTCTCATTGAGAGAGAACAAACGAATGGTTTCATCTCGAGTGGCATAGATGATCACATCCTCAGAAGTGTGTGTCAATTTAATTTTCCTGGCAGCAAAATCAAGAGAAGCTTTTGTGCTGAGATATCCAATCGATGTTGAGGATGAGATCAATATCAGAGTTGCCGAGAACAATTGGAGAAGCCAGGAATTTATAGTTGCCCATCTTGATCGTAACATCCGGAGCTATCAAACTAGAGCTCAATCGTTTACCCGGAGAAACAACAACCATGGTGTTGGGGAACATAGTAATAATTCAAAAAAAATCCTACTTGTCACCAAGATCAATCTAGGAGATGCTAGCAACGAGATAGAGGGAGTGCATCTTCATACCCTTGAAGATCGCTAAGCGGAAGCGTTACAAGAACGCTGTTGATGGAGTCATACTCACGCGATTCAAATCCCAGAAGATCCGATCAAGCGCCGAACGGACGGTGCATCCACGTTCAACTCACGTACATCCCGGGGACGTCTCCTCCTTCTTGATCCAGCAAGGGGAGAGGAAAAGTTGAGGGAGGGCTCCGACAGCACAACGGCGTGGTGGTGGAGCATGCAGTTCTCCGGCAGGGCTTCGCCAAGCACTACGAAGGAGGAGGAGGTGTTGGAGAGGGGGAGGGCTGCGCCAGGGGAAGGGGGTGCGGCTACCCTCCCACCCCCTTTATTTATAGGGAGAAGGGAGAGGGGGCGCGCCCCCAAGATGCATCTATAGGGGGGCGGCGGCCAAGGGGGGGGACATGCCCCCCAAGTTAGGTGGGAGGCGCCCCCACCCCCTAGGGTTTTGAACCCTAGGTGCCTTGGGCCCTTGGGGGGCGCACCAGACCACCAGGGGCTGGTTCCCACCTTTGTTCAGCCCAATTGGCCCACTAGGGCAGGTGTCCCGACCCGGTGGACCCCCGGACACCTTTCGATGGTCCCGGTACAATACCGATAACCCCGAAATTATTCCGGCGACTGAAACTGGACTTCCCATATATAATTCTTCACCTCCGGACCATTCCAGAACTCCTTGTAACGTCCGGGATCTCATCCGGGACTCCGAACAACCTTCGGTAACCACATACTATTTCCCATAACAATTCTAGCGTCACCGAACCTTAAGTGTGTAGACCCTACGGTTTCGGGAACCATGCAGACATGACCGAGACATCTCTCCGGCCAATAACCAACAACGGAATCTGGATACCCATGTTGGCTCCCACATGTTCCACGATGATCTCATCATATGAACCATGATGTTGGGGATTCAATCAATCCCGTATACAATTCCCTTTGTCCATCGGTATGTTACTTGCCTGAGATACGGTCGTCGGTATCTCTATACCTCGTTCAATCTCGTTATCGGCAAGTATCTTTTCTCTTTCCGTAACGATGATCCCGTGGCTAACTCCTTAGTCACATTGAGCTCATTATGATGATGCATTACCGAGTGGGCCCAGAGATAGCTCTCTATCATATGGAGTGACAAATCCCAGTCTCGATTCGTGCCAACCCAACAGATACTTTCGGAGATACCTGTAGTGCACCTTTATAGCCACCCAGTTACGTTGTGACATTTGGTACACCCAAAGCATTCCTATGGTATCCAGGAGTTGAACAATCTCATGGTCTAAGGAAATTATACTTGACATTAGAAAAGCTTTAGCAAATGAACTACATGATCTTGTGCTACGCTTAGGATTGGGTCTTGTCCATCATCATTATCGTAATGATGTGATCCCATTATCAACGACATACAATGTCCATGGTCAGGAAAGCATGACCATGTATTGATCAACGAGCTAGTTAACTAGATGCTTACTAGGGACATATTACGATCTATGTATTCACACATGTATTACGGTTTCCGGTTAATACAATTATAGCATGAACAAGGGAATATAATAATAACCACTTTATTATTGCCTCTAGGGCATATTTCCAACAGTCTCCCATTTGCACTAGAGTCAATAATCTAGTTACATTGTGATGAATCGAACACCCATAGAGTTCTAGTGTTGATCATGTTTTGCTCGTGGAAGAGGTTTAGTCAACGGATCTGCGACATTCAGATCTGTATGCACTTTACAAATATCTATGTCTCCATCTTGAATATATTCACGAATGGAGTTGAAGCGACGCTTGATATGACTGGTCTTCTTGTGAAACCTGGGCTCCTTGGCAAGGGTAATAGCTCCAGTGTTGTCATAGAAGAGAGTCATCGGGCCCGACACATTGGGAATGACTCCTAGGTTGGTGATGAACTCGTTCATCCAGACTGCTTCCTGTGCTGCCTCTGAGGCAGGTATGTACTCCGCTTCACATGTAGATCCCGCCACGACACTTTGCTTGCAACTGCACCAACTGACTTCCCCACCATTCAAAATGTCCACATATCTGGTTTGTGACTTGGAGTCATCCAGATCTGTGTCGAAGCTAGCATCGACGTAAGCCTTTACCACGAGCTCTTCGTCACCTCCATAAACGAGAAACATATCCTTAGTCCTTTTCAGGTACTTCAGGATATTCTTAACCGCTGTCTAGTGTTCCATACTGGGATCACTTTGGTACCTCCCTACCAAACTTACGGCAAGGTTCACATCAGGTCTAGTACACAGCATGGCATACATAATAGACCCTATGGCTGAGGCATAGGGGATGACACTCATCTTTTTTCTATCTTCTGCCGAGGTCGGGCATTGAGCCGTGCTCAATTTCACACCTTGCAATATAGGCAAGAACCCCTTCTTCGACTGATCCATATTAAACTTCTTCAATATCTTGTCAAGGTACGTGCTTTGCGAAAGACCAATGAGGCATCTTGATCTATTTCTATAGATCTTGATGCCTAATATGTAAGCAGCTTCTCCAAGGCCATTCATTGAAAAACACTTATTCAAGTAGGCCTTTATGCTTTCCAAAAGTTCTATATCATTTCCCATCAATAGTATGTCATCCACATATAATATGAGAAATGCTACAGAGCTCCCACTCACTTTCTTGTAAACACAGGCTTCTCCATAGGTCTGCATAAACCCAAACGCTTTGATCATTTCATCAAAGCGAATGTTCGAACTCCGAGATGCTTGCACCAACCCATAGATGGAGCGCTGGAGCTCACATACCTTGTCAACATTCTTAGGATCGATAAAACCTTCTGGCTGCATCATATACAATTCTTCCTTAAGGAAACCATTAAGGAATGCCGTTTTGACGTCTATTGGCCATATCTCATAATCATAGAATGCGACAATTGCTAACATGATTCGGACGGACTTCAGCTTCGCTATGGGTGAGAAAGTCTCATCGTAGTCAACCCCTTCAACTTGTCGATAACCCTTAGCGACAAGTCGAGCCTTATAGATGGTCACATTACCATCCGCGTCAGTCTTCTTCTTAAAGATCCATTTATTCTCTACGATCATCGGGGAAGTCTGTCAAAGTCCATACTTCGTTTTCATAAATGGATCCTATCTTGGATTTCATGGCTTCAAGCCATTTGTTGGAATCCGGGCCCGCCATCGCTTCTTCATAGTTCAAAGGTTCACCGTTGTCTAGCAACATGATTTCCAGGACAGGGTTGCCGTACCACTTTGGTGCGGAACGTGTCCTTGTGGACCTATGAAGTTTAGTAGCAACTTGATCTGAAGTTTCATGATCATCATCATTAACTTCTTCTCTAGTCGATGCACGCACCATAGAAACATCTTCCTGAGCTGCGCTACTCTCCGGTTCAAGAGGCAGTACCTCATCAAGTTCTACTTTCCTCCCACTTAGTTCTTTCAAGAGAAACTCTTTCTCTAGAAAGGATCCATTCTTGGCAACAAAGATCTTGCCTTCGGATCTGAGGTAGAAGGTATACCCAATAGTATCCTTACGGTATCCTATGAAGACGCATTTTTCCGACTTGGGTTCGAGCTTTTTAGGTTGAAGTTTCTTGACATAAGCATCGTATCTGCAAACTTTTAGAAACAATAGCTTAGGTTTCTTTCCAACCCATAATTCATATGGTGTCGTCTCAACGGATTCCGATGGAGCCCTATTTAAAGTGAATGTGGCTGTCTCTAAAGCATAACCCCAAAATGATAGCGGTAGATCGGTAAGAGACATCATAGATCGCACCATATCCAATAGAGTGCGATTATGATGTTCGGGCACACCATTTTGCTGAGGTGTTCCAGGCGCCGTGAGTTGTGAAACAATTCCACATTTCCTTAGGTGCGTGCCAAACTCATGACTCAAGTATTCTCCTCCATGATCTAATCGTAAGAGCTTTATTTTCCTGTCACGTTGATTCTCTACCTCACTCTAAAATTCCCTGAACTTCTCAAAGGTCTCAGACTTGTGTTTCATTAAGTAGACATACCCATATCTACTTAAGTCATCAGTGAGGGTGAGAACATAATGATAGCCACCGCGAGCCTCAACGCTCATTGGACCGCACACATCAGTATGTATGATTTCCAATAAGTTGCTTGTTCGCTCCATTGTTCCGGAGAACGGAGTCTTGGTCATTTTGCCCATGAGGCATGGTTCACACGTGTCAAATGATTCATAATCAAGAGACTCCAAAAGTCCATATGCATGGAGTTTCTTCATGCGTTTGACACCAATGTGACCAAGGCGGAAGTGCCACAATTATGTGGGACCAGGGCCGGCCCTGAGTGGGGGGCAGCAGGGGAGGCCGCCCCGGGCCCCCAAGATCCAAGGGCGCCCTCCCAGGTACACTACGCAAGGTAGCCCACGACCTGGAGTTCGTCGCCCGGCCTTTTTTCTTTCGATCCCAGTAGTAGCGCATCGAACCTGGGCTAGCGCATGTGCAGGTAGTAGACGCCCATGCCTTATTTTTTCTGCCGCCGACGCCTATCGCTCACATCAAACTTAATCCCTAATCGTAGCAAGGCAATACCTAATCGACGCCGACACCGCAGTTGCGGCGACGAAGGTTAGCACGGAAGTAGGCTTGTCACCAGGCTTTGGTAAGAAATGCTTCGTTCCTTTTCAATCTAATCTTGTGATGTTGTATCATCGTATGGATTTTGAGATTTTCTGCCTTTCTCACTCACGGCAAAAATTTGTTGTCACCATGAGCAGGATTTTCCCCTTGTATTCAAAACAAGGAGTCATGATATTATTGTCTGATTAAGAATTATTTACCGGAAGCACTATTCACTCTAGTAGCAAATCAGATACGTAATAATCAATAGGACGTGTTTGCCTGAGTCAGGAGCCACAATGTTTTTTGTAAATTCGCTATGATTGACACTTGCATAATTTAGCAAATGTTAGCAGCACAAAATATGTCGAAAGCACATTTTCATTCCGAGTAGTAGATCATAATGGACATCTTGTAATTCATAAATTACCAAAGTCAGTACATGACAACAATGTGGTGGAGGATAGAACGCCTACTAAATCTGAATGAAGACGAAGAGTTTATCTAGTTTTGTTCCGCGCTTGAGTATTGGACAATGTCTACTGAAGCAAAATCAACCAGTAAATTGTGTCGAATTCTATATAAACTTATTTTTTCAACTTAATGATCAATGTCATGGTTTCGATGTTGCAAAGCTATTATCTATGAGGTTTTCGGGTTGCGTCCCATTTTGGAGAAAATTTCATGGTAATATATTCATATATACTTATTTAATTTTGGAAACATTTTTAGTGTTGTTTTTCGCAAAGGGAGTGCACCCTGGCCTCTACATTTTTATTGTATTGGTAACATTTCACCTATACATATCTATGTTAAATATGATTTTGGTGTCTACATTAAAGGCCCCCATGTTATTGTTTAGCCCCGGGCCCCTGAATTCTCAGGACCGGCCCTGTGTGGGACTATCATTATCAACCTTACATCTTTTGACATTCACACTATGAATATGTGTAACATCACGTTCGAGATTAAACAAAAATAAACCATTGACCAGCGGGGCATGACCATAAAACATATCTCTCATATAAATAGAACAACCATTATTCTCGGATTTAAATGAGTAGCCATCTCGCATTAAATGAGATCCAGATACAATGTTCATGCTCAAAGCTGGCACTAAATAACAATTATTGAGGTTTAAAACTAATTGAAAGTGCAACCATCCCTGGGTGGTTTTGGTAATTCCTAACAACATATAGCTCATTGAGCTAACATTATTCCAAGATTAATATTTCAGGAAAAGCTCAATGAATGGCATGGCATGGATGAGGAAAGTGGATCCCTCAAAATTCTAAGGACAAAAAGTTTGGCTCAAGGTTGAAGCTCAAGACTCTACATTTTATATTTTGGTGATCCAAGATCACATTGAGTCTATAGGAAAAGCCAACACTATCAAGGAGGGATGAGGTGTTGCTTAATGGCTTGCTTGCTCAAAATGCTTAGTGATGTGCTCCAAAATCCTCAACTACCTTCCCACATCCACATATGACCTAAACCAAAAGTCAAACTCGGCCCCACCGATTCTTTCTATCCGGCGCCACCGAGTTTCAAATGTCATAGCCACTGCCACAAACCCTAGGCAAATCGGTCTCACCGATAGGGATCTCGGTCTCACCGAGATGGGATTGTAATCTCTCTGTTTCCCTTCGTAACGTTTCGGTCTTACCAAGATGAGCGATCGGTCCCACCGAGATTGCAATGTAAACTCTCTGTTTCCCTTTTGTAACATTTTGGTCTCACCGAGATGAGCGAATCGGTCCCACCGAGTTTACCTGACCAACTCTCGGGTTAGCTTATTACCAAAATCGGTCCCACCGAGTTTGTGTAATCGGTCACACCGAGATTACATTATGCCCTAACCCTAACCATATCGGTCCTACCGAGTTGCATCTCAGTCCCACCGAAAATCCTAACGGTCACTAGGTTTGCTGAATCGGTCCGACCGAGTTTAACCATTCGGTCCCACCGAGTTTGGCAAATTGTGTGTAATGGTTAGATTTTGTGTGGAGGCTATATATACCCCTCCACCCACTCTTCATTCATGGAGAGAGCCATCAGAACATACCTACACTTCCAATACACATTTTCTGAGAGAGAACCACCTACACTTGTGTTGAGGTCAAGATATTCCATTCCAACCATATGAATCTTGATCTCTAGCCTTCCCTAAGTTGCTTTCCACTCAAATCTTCTTTGCACCAAATCCAAATCCTGTGAGAGAGAGTTGAGTGTTGGGGAGACTATCATTTGAAGCACAAGAGCAAGGAGTTCATCATCAACACACCATTTGTTACTTCTTGGAGAGTGTTGTCTCCTAGATTGGCTAGGTGTCACTTGGGAGCCTCCGACAAGATTGTGGAGTTGAACCAAGGAGTTTGTATGGGCAAGGAGATCGCCTACTTCGTGAAGATCTACCGGTAGTGAGGGAAG
Organism: Triticum urartu; assembly: GCF_056163025.1. Lineage (NCBI taxonomy): Eukaryota > Viridiplantae > Streptophyta > Magnoliopsida > Poales > Poaceae > Triticum > Triticum urartu. The sequence goes on along the minus strand of NC_141873.1, from coordinate 94,168,869 downwards.
TCCTTCGTGGGCGACGGCCATGATGGAATAGACAAGGTTACTTCTTCGTGGACCCTTCGTGGGTGGAGCCCTCCTGGACTCGCACAACCGTTAACCTCCGTGGGTTGAAGTCTCCATCAACATGGATGTACGATAGCACCACCTATCGGAACCACGACAAAAACATCCGTGTCTCCAATTGCGTTTGAATCCTCCAAACCCTTCCCTTTACATTCTTGCAAGTTGCATGCTTTACTTTCCGCTGCTCATATACTCTTTTGCATGCTTGCTTGAATTGTGTGGAGATTGCTTGACTTGTCCTAAGATAGCTAAAATCTGCCAAGAACTAAAATTGGGAAAAGGCTAGATTTTTATTTGGTCAAGTAGTCTAATCACCCCCCCTCTAGACATACTTTCGATCCTACAAGTGGTATCAGAGCTTTGGTCTCCATTTGCTTTGATTTCCATAGCTTTTTGCGGTCATAGCCTTGGTTTCACAACCTAGGAGAGTATGGCGTCTAGCGAGGGAAATTATCACCGTAGAGGTCCTTACTTTGATGGCACTAATTTTGCTAGTTGGAAGCATAAGTTGAAAATGCATATTCTTGGACATAACCCCGCCGTTTGGGCTATTGTGTGTATTGGCTTGCAAGGTGAATTCTTTGACCGGAAAGAACCGAACCGTGAAGCCACTGCGGAAGAGTTGAAAATGCTGCAATACAATGTTGAAGCTTGTGATATCCTCTTCAACGGATTGTGCCCCGAAGAATTCAACAAAATCAGCCGTCTTGAGAATGCAAAGGAAATTTGGGATACTTTGATTGATATGCACGAAGGTACCGACTCCGTCAAGGAATCCAAATTGGATGTGCTTCAAAGTCAACTTGACAAGTTCAAAATGAAGGATGGTGAAGGTGGCGCTGAAATGTACTCTAGGCTTGCTCTTATCACAAATGAGATTGTCGGCTTAGGGAGTGAAGAGATGACCGATAGATTCATCATCAAGAAGATCCTAAGAGCCTTGGATGGAAAATATGATACCGTGTGCACATTGATCCAAATGATGCCAAATTACAAAGATCTCAAGCCAACAGAAGTCATCGGAAGAATTGTTGCTCATGAGATGTCAATCAAGGATAAAGAGGAACTTCACAACAAATCAAGTGGTGCTTACAAAGACTCATGTGAAGCCCCCACATCATCGAGTGAGAAACAAACCTTCAATGAAGAATTGAACTTAATAGTGAAGAACTTCAACAAGTTCTACAAGAGTAGAAGCAAAGAGAGAAGCTCCAAGTCAAGGTCCTACAATGACAAAAGATCTTCTAGTCGAGAGCGAAACTGCTACAATTGTGGAAGGCCCGGACACTATTCCAATGATTGTACGGCCCCCTACAAGAGAAGAGAAGATTCTCCCAAGAGAAGAAGTAGAAGAGAAGAATCACCATCTAGAGAAAGAAGGAGTAGAGATGATCGTTATGAACGAAGACCCTCACGGAGAAGCAAGGATTCGGAAAGAAAGGACAAGTCATCATGGAGCTACACAAAACAAAGACATCAAGCTCATGTTGGTGAATGGGTATCCAGCTCCGACTCCGACAACCACTCCGAGAGAAGCTATCACTCCGACTCCGAATATACTCAAGATGAAGGTGTTGCCAGTCTAGCACTTGTGACAACCAACTCCTACGACATATTTGACTCACCAAATGAAGGAGTTGGAACATGCTTCATGGCTAGAGGCCCAAAGGTATCACACCCCGAGTATGTTGATTTCAATAGTGATGAAGATGACTTGTTAGGTGATGATGATTTACTTGTTGACAACTCTAGTGATGAATACTGTGATGAAACATCAATTAATCATCCTAATCAAGATAAAACAAATGACAATGATAAGGAGAATATTGAGTCTCTAACTAAAGAACTAAACACTCTTAAGTTAGCTCATGAAACTATCTTAGGAGATCATCGAGAACTTTTATGGACTCATGAGAAATTACGCTTTGAAAAGCTCAACCTTGAGCAAGAGCATGAGTTCTTAAAATCAATCAATGATGATCTTCGTAAGAGAAGTTCTTCTTACATTGCCAAGCGTTTACTCTTATCCACTTACATGCCTCAAGTCAAGTCTAGTAATAAGAACAAGAAAGATTCTTCCTCTAGAAGTAACAATAATCATGCTAAATCTGTCGGATTTCGGGTTCCGGCAGACCCTTGAGTTTCGAACACTGGGGTGCGCGCGGAGCTTTCGTCTCCTACCTACCTGCACCCCTCCGCCTTGCTAGGATCTAAACTAAGGGAAGAACAACACAAGAGACACAGGGTTTATACTGGTTCGGGCCACCGTTGTGGTGTAATACCCTACTCCAGTGTGTGGTGTGGTGGATTGCCTCTTGGGCTGATGATGATGAACAATACAAGGAAGAACAGCCTCACGAGGGTCTGTTCTTGGCTGGGGCGATGAACTGCTGGGAGGAGCTCAGTCACCCTTCTCTCTCTCTCTATCTGATCTAAACCTCTCTCTCAAGAGCCTCCTTCTACGAGTTCCTCAGCTCTCTGTCTGTGTGTCCCTCTCTCTCTTTCTCTGTCTGTCCTCTCTCTCTAGCGGGTGGCTGATCCTATTTATAGGGGCCCTGGTCCTCTTCCCAAATATCCAGCGGGAAGGGAGCCAACAATGGCGGGCTAATTTGAAGGGGGGCAGCTAGTACTAGCTACCCTGACAAAAGTAGTCTTCGCCTGTGCAAAGCTCTGGTGATGACGCCGTCTTGGGCTCCACGGTGACCTCCGTCTCATAGTCCTCCTAGTCTTGGTCTCATTGCACCGAAATGGCAACCTTTGCCTGATGCCTCGGTACTCCGGGGCTGCGCTTGCCCCCTTTGCACCAAAGAGGAAGGATGGGCACTGCGCGGGCTGGCACCCGCCTGGCGCCCTCGGTCGTCATGGCTTGCGTCACGGGCACCTCGTGAGGTACCACGCCTTGATCTCTCCGCCTCCTCGTGAGCCAGCCTGACGAGGCCGTGCATGAGGAAGCTCCGCATCGTCCGCCCCGCGAGGCTTGGCCCCTCGCGAGGGTCTTGGGTTTGTGTTGGTGAAGATGGGCCGCGCTGGGCCCCCCTTTGAGCCACGCCGCAGGCCACAGGCAGGCAAGTCTGGGGACCCCCGTTCCCAGAACACCGACAGTAGCCCCCGGGCCCAAGGCGCGCCCGGACTTGGCCGTGCAGGGAGGCGGAAGGGCAAGAGCGAAGGGCCGCGGGCCCTAACAGCCTGCGGCCTTGGGCACCGCGTGGCGGTTGATGGGACGTGGGCGTCTCCACTTCCCCATGGCGCCTCGGCAACTGCACAGATTGGACAAGTCCCTGCATGCAAAGTGGGTCATGATTACTTGCAATCATGGAGGTAGGCGGTTGGCCTTCGCCGGCCATAAGTATGGAACAGCGTGCGCCCTTCCAGTCCATCCCTCCTTGCTTCTCCTTCTTCCCGATCCTTGCTCCGTCTTGCTGCGATGGCTCCGATCCGCCGGTTCTCGACGACAGAGAAGGGAAAGGCTCCCCGAGAGGAACCAGACCCACTCCCGCCGAAGAAACGGCTCGCCCCCCGTGGCTCGGACGAGGGGGCCCTTCACGTGGTGTCGAGGCCTTGGTGCGAGCGGGCGCCGCCGGGGTTCCCGCTTCCATTGTACGCCCACGTCGAGGGCCCTGAAGGAGCCGATGCTGACCGCCACGGGCGGCGCCGCCGTCGGCGCCGGCGGGTAACGAAGGTGTGGGTCGCCCCCCTCCCCGGGGTCCACACCGGGGGCCCCTCCCGAGAGTTCGTGCTTCACGTCGCCATTCCTCTTCAGTCTTGGATCCGCCTTCCTCCCTTCTTCGCCTCCATCATCCCACAGGGGGAGCCCCTAGAGCTCTGGCTGCAGCACGTCGGCTGCAGCACCCTCGCGACCGAGGCAGAGGTCGCGGTCGTTGCCCCTGGCGAGGTCTTCATGACTCGTGGCTGGAGAGAGATCGCCCGGGTTTGTAGGGTAAGGGGCGTCTTCGCGGTCCACTTGGATTACGATGGTGCTTCAGTGATGCTCTTCAAGGTCTTCGATGCGAGCGGGCACTGGCTGGAGTGCTGCTCCGGGGAAGGTGGCCAGGATCCTGCCACGACGAGGACTGGGCCCGCCAACCGCTCCCTTGGCGGCTCCTCGGGCGGTGGTGGCGTCGGAGGTTCCAGCGACTCCGGTGAGCTCTTCGCGACTCCGGAGGCGAGCGACGACAGCTACGAGCCCCCGGGCCGGCGCCGCTCCTGGAGTAGGGCGGGCTCGTCAGGCCACCGCCGACTCTGATCTGGTTGGGGTTGGCGTCGGTGCTTGATGGCCCACTGTTGATGATGGCGTCTTTTGCAGGGACGCGCGTAGTTTGTGTCCCTTTAGGATCTGTTCCCTGCGAGGAATCAAAAAACGCGTCCTGTGGGGGCTTGTAAGGTGCCTGTGATCCTGTTTTGTTAATATAACCCTTGTCGTAAAATTGTGCGAGTTGCTCATTCCGTCTTAGCTCAGTCCTCCCTTTCGAACCTCACGAGGGCTTGGTGCTCTGCGCCGACAGGTCCCAGTCCCAAGGCGGCTTCAGCCGTCGCTGGTATGCCAGGTCGCGATGCCGTGGTCAAGGCCAGGAAGTGAGCGACCCGGAGACCGGTAAGAGCCCCTGAGTCGCAATGCTCAGGAGGTCCCCTTTGGCGCCCAAGCAGCCGTCGTTTGGTGAGAAAGGAGAGCGGCGTCGCTAACACGGGATAGCATTAGGTGCGGGGATGGTGCCACGATAGCTGGCGCTTCCGGGTGAAGACTTATCTCGAGGATCAGGGGCCGCTCGCTGGTGTGTCGCTGGGTCCGTCCGTCGGTAGGTGCGAGGTTGCTCGGCGAGGTCCTCGTGTGTCTCTCCCCTCTCGCCTTTGTTCCCCTTTCTGCTCTATGTCCTCGGGTCCCGGCCCTCGAGCGAGTCTCAGCCGTCGCTGGTATGCCAGGTCGCGATGCCGTGGTCAAGGCCAGAGGGTGAGGGCTAGAGAGCCAGTAGGAGCCCTGAGTCGCGATGCTCAGGCACCCCCCCTTTAATGTGCAAGCGGCTCGCGCGGACGAGAGCGAAGGAGACACTGCAAGGGCCTCGCCTGACGCAACCCCTTCAGGAGGTCCTGCAGGTCCATCATAGAAAGAAAAACAAGGGGTTGCCATGACAATTGACAGTCAGCCGTTGGTTGCTTCCGAGGGGTAGTGAGGCACTGAAGGCTTGACGAGGTGACGCTATGCGGGGCTGCCGCGGCCAGAGCTCAGCCATCCAGGTTTGCCGGTGTTGCAGGGACGGACCCATGCGCAAGCGTCGTACCGTTTGGGAGCAGCTCCGCTAGTTGGCGTCAGCTGAGCAGGCAACTAGGTAAAACACATTAGCCGCGAAGGAGTGGATTCGTTCAAATAGATGCTGGGAATGCAGATATCGCTGGGTCAGGCCCGAGCGACTTGGGGGGTCATGCAGCCCGAGGGGCGCCCCCAACAAGGTAAGCTAACAACATGGAATAAAAAAGGGATACATGCCACAGGGACGGACCCACGCGGCCTGGGAATAATGCAGCCCCCGGGGGGCGCTCCCAGCTGGTAATAAAACTCGAAAGATGTCACGTGATGATGTTGAGGATGAAGGAGTGTTGATGTAGCAGGCTCGGTGGGCTGCGGGAGCCGATCCTCACGAGCCCCTAGGCCCAGGGGCCTCGGGAGGCTCCGGAGGCGCTGGCGGCTCCTCGCGGGCCATCCCCATCCCTGCTAGGGCTGCGGGACGCCTGGCCTCTCGTGCCTCCGTGATGACCCTCATGAGGCGCTGGTATGCGTCAGCCGCGCTTGGCAAGCCATAAGGCATGCGAACGTAGCTGTGGGGTGGGCCTCCGCAGCGCCCCACTCGCGAGGGCCAGAGGCGCTCCAGAAAGGCGACTCGGTTGAGCCCTGGTATGTCGATGCAGACGCGCAGCCCACCATCCTCGCCTAGATGGGGAGCCACTGCTGGTAGGCGGCGGCCGCCTGTCATGACTCTTGCCTCCTGTAGCTCCTGAATGGCCTTGCTGACGAACTCCTGAGGGTCTGGATCTCCTTGCCTTGCTCCTTCCTGAGGGAAACGTGCTTCGAAACAGCCTCCATGTGGTGCCCAAGCACCTCCCTCGTGACCCTAGCTAGGTCGGTGGCCCTCCAGGGGAGAGACCCCGAGCCCTGCCTGAGGAGGGCGCCGGGCGCGCTTTTCTATGCGATGGAAGGAGGTTCCCCCTGAGCAGGCGCGGGCCCAGAGGGGCCTGCCCCCTGAGTGGTCGGGCCGGACGATGTCTTCTTCTCCTTAGGGGCGGTGTCGGGAGGCTTCCTGCTTCCACGATCTGGGTCTTCCAGTGACACGGCCTGAAAGGCTCGTTCCAGGGAACACACTGCGTCCCTCTCTTCACAGGGCACCGTGATGACTCCGCCGCTTCCTGGCATCTTGAGGACGTTGTAGCCGTGGTGAGTTACGGCCATGAACTTGGCCAGCGTTGGGTACCCAAGGATGGCGTTGTACGGCAGGCGAATGTGAGCGACGTCGAAGTCGATGAGCTCGGTGCGGTAGTTGTCGCGTGCCCCAAAGGTGACAGGGAGGCGGACCTGCCCAATCGGGACCGTGGAGCCGTCGGTGATACCGGAGAAAGGCTTGGTTGGCTGAAGCTGGCTGTAGGGCACTTGGAGGTTGTTGAATGTTTCCACGGACAGGACGTTGAGCCCTGCCCCGCCATCGATGAGGGTCTTGGTGACCACCACGTTACTGATGATTGGGGAACAAAGCATCGGGAGGACTCCGGCTGTAGCCGCACACTTGAGCTGATCTGCTGAGCTGAACGTGATGGCGCACGCCGACCACCTGAGAGGGCGCGTGGCTTCGAGCCTGGGGAGGACTGCGTTCACTTCGCGGGCGAACTTCTTGAAGATGCGCTGAGAGGCTGGGGCTTGTGCCCCGCCCAGGATGCAGGCGATCGCGCGCGGCTCCTGGAAGCCCCCAGCCCCCTCGTCCTGGCGGTAGTCCTCGTTTCTCCTTGGCTGCGGCGGAAGTGGTGGGAGGCCTGCGTTGCCTTGTGGGCGATCCTCGCGAGGCTGATCCCTCCAGTCTCCCTCGCGAGGCTGATCTTGCCAGCGATCCACGCGAGGTTGATAGCGCCACCCTTGGCGCGGGCCATGGTCTTCCCTGCGTCCTGCGTTCCTTCCTCCTCCTCGGTCGTAGCCCCGGTCACTGCGGTCAAGGCAACAGCCGATCCTTCCTTCTCGCACGGCTCGGAGCTCTTGACATTCGTTGGTGTTGTGGGTGTGGAGGTCGTGGTACACACAGTACCGGCCGCCCTTGGAAGGTTCGGGCTGATCTCTGCCTCGCTTGGTGTCTGGTTCTGCCGCGAGCACGGCAGCCCCCTTGCGCTTCACATCCTTGGCCTTGGGCTTCTTCTCTTCTGGGTCCGCGGCAGGCAGCTCGAGGAGGGAGAGACGCCCTTCCTCGGCCCTGGCGCATTTGGTTGCCAGGTTGAACAGCTCCAAGGAAGTGCACATGTCTTCATGCATCGCCAGCTCCTCCTTCATCTTGACGTCGCGCACGCCGTTGGAGAAGGCCGAGATGATGGCCTCCTTGGTCACCTTCGGAATCTTGAGGCGCGCGTTGTTGAAGCGCTGGATGTACTTCTGCAGGGTCTCCCCGGGCTGTTGCTTGATGCGGCGCATGTCGCTTACGGCGGGTGGCCGGTCACGAGTGCCTTGGAAGTTGGCGATGAAGCGGGTGCGCATCTCGTCCCAGGAGGAGATTGTGCCTGGAGCCAGGTTCAGGAGCCAGGTGCGGGCCCGTCCTTGAGTGCCATGGGGAACTAGTTTGCCATGACCTTCTCGTCTCTGTTGGTAGCTTCGATGCCCAGCTCGTAGAGCTGGAGGAACTCCGCAGGGTCAGCCGTGCCGTCGGAGCGAGGAGGCAAGTCCGGCTTGAACTTGCCGGGCCACGCGACGCTGCGTAGCTCGGCGGTGAAGGCGCGGCAGCCTGCTGTGGCCACGGGAGGTCTTGGATGCCGGGGAGCTTGGTCTTGCATGTCCCCACGCGCTGCAGCTGGGAGCAGCGCGGGGTCTTGACGCGCAGGAGCAGGAGCATGGTCGCGACGTGCTGGAGCAGGGAGCGCCCTGGCAGCTTCTTGCGGGCGAGGGACTTCTTGACAGCTCTACTCTTGCCGCGCTGGCACCTGACGGAGCGGGTTCCGCCTAGGGGCCACGCGCCTTGGAGCCATGGCGCCGTCCTGAGGAGGAGGCGGCCGGGGCGCCGCCGGAGCTTCATCGCCCGCGCGGGGCGGGGTGCGGTGCAGCGGAACGGACGGCGCAGGAGAGCCCCCTGCGGCGAGACGAGCTCGGCGACGCTGTCGAGCCATTCTTCATAGACGTTGTCGACGGGATGGTAGCGCAGGAGCTCGTTCGCCGCGATGAGTGCAGCCCGAGCCTCCATGGGCGCGCGGGACGAAGAACCAGCTGGGGTGAACGAGGGATATGCGGTGCGGCCGTCTTGCCGCAAGGACGGATGCTGGGACGATGCTTGCTGCTCGTCCCCCGCCGGGCCGGTAGCGGCGTTGACGGCAGGTGACGGGGAACGGCGAGGACGCCCGCCGACAGGGGCCGTCTGGGCAACGCGGGAAGCGAGCGTGGCCCGGCGCTCGGCACGGGCCCGACGAGCGTCAGACATGGGCGTGATGGTCGGAGGAGAAAGGGGTGGTGGAAGACGAATCCCGGCGCACCCCTACCTGGCGCGCTAAATGTCGGATTTCGGGTTCCGGCAGACCCTTGCGGTTCGAACACTGGGGTGCGCGCGGAGCTTTCGTCTCCTACCTACCTGCACCCCTCCGCCTTGCTAGGATCTAAACTAAGGGAAGAACAACACAAGAGACAAAGGGTTTATACTGGTTCGGGCCACCGTTGTGGTGTAATACCCTACTCCAGTGTGTGGTGTGGTGGATTGCCTCTTGGGCTGATCATGATGAACAATACAAGGAAGAACAGCCTCGCGAGGGTCGGTTCTTGGCTGGGGCGATGAACTACTGGGAGGAGCTCAATCACCCTTCTCTCTCTCTCTATCTGATCTAAACCCCTCTCTCAAGAGCCTCCTTCTCCGAGTTCCTCAGCTCTCTGTCTGTGTGTCCCTCTCTCTCTTTCTCCGTCTGTCCTCTCTCTCTCTAGCGGGTGGCTAATCCTATTTATAGGGGCCCTGGTCCTCTTCCCAAATATCAAGCGGGAAGGGAGCCAACAATGGAGGGCTAATTTGAAGGGGGACATCTAGTACTAGCTACCCTGACAAAAGTAGTCTTCGCCCGCGCAAAGCTCTGGTGATGACGCCGTCTTGGGCTCCATGGTGACCTCCGTCTCGTAGTCCTCCTGGTCTTGTTCTCGTTGCACCGAAATGGCAACCTTTGCCTAATGCCTCGGTACTCCGCGGCTGTGCTTGCCCCCTTTGCACCAAAAAGGAAGGGTGGGCACTGCGCGGGCTGGCACCCGCCTGGCGCCCTCGGTCGTCATGGCTTGCGTCACGGGCACCTCGTGAGATACCCCGCCTTGATCTCTCCGCCTCCTCGTGAGCCAGCCTGACGAGGCCGTGCCTGAGTAAGCTCCGTGTCATCCTCCCCGCGAGGCTTGGCCCCTTGCGAGGGTGTTGGGTTTGTGTTGGTGAAGATGGGCCGCGCCGGGCCCCCCTTTGAGCCACGCCGCAGGCCGCAAGCAGGCAAGTCTCGGGACCCCCATTCCCAGAACGCCGAGAAAATCCAATATTGTTGCTTCTAGTAGTTCTCTTGATTCCACTAATGATTCTCTTAGCCAAGTTACACTTGAGCAAGAAAATAGCTTATTGAAGGGAATTATAGAGAAAGGTGTTTACAAGAGCCTTGCCGGAAGTAAGCAATACCAGGAAATTGTACGCAAGCAAGGAAGGCACCAGAAGAATCAAGGTGTTGGTTTTGAACGAAAGTTCAATGCCAATGGAGTTGAGTGGGAAGAAGATCAATACCCCAAGACGAAGTTTGTTCCTCAACAAGAGAAGTATGATCCTACTTCTTTCAAAGGGACACAATCTCAAGATGATCTTCCACCACAAGACCACAAGCAAAAAGGCAAGGACAAGCTTCAAGAGGAAATTGATGCATTTGAAGAAGCTCCTAAGGCCTTGGTCAAGTGGGTTCCCAAGACTACTTCAAGTTCCACTTCATCAAGTACAACTACAACACCGAGGATTCCCATCAAGATGGTGTGGATCCCGAAGAAGAAGAACTAGAGAGTTCTTGAGGGTGACACCGCCAACATACTTCACTCTTATCATCTTGGCAAGAACAAGTGCAATCAACTTCCACATCTTGCACTAGTTCAAGGAGTCACAAACCCTTGTGTTGGTACGACAAGGGACAAGGTAACCTAAAAGCTTTCATAGACATCATCTTGTGTGTGCATCACTTTATGTCTATGGATATCCTTGTTTGTTCCTTGTGGGACTAACCCGTGTAGGTATTGAAAGTGCAACTCACTCCAATTGATAGCTTCAAATGATCTACATCAACATTGAGCATCCACATCATCAACATCTACATGAAGTCATCATCGACAAAACCCAAGGTTAGTTCGTCCCTCTTAGGGGGGATCTCACATCTAGGGGGAGCTTTACTCTAAGAATTGAGCTAAACCAACTCTAATGGTGTGAACACAACAACGCTTTATGTAAAAGTGGTAACCCCACTTGTGCTTAAACGATGAGTATGACCTATGATCAAATGTTCTCATTTGACTCCTAAGTCAATATACTCATATATAGATGACCTAGTCATCGCAAATTGTTTGATAGATGCTAGAATTGGTTGTGCATGCTTTGCCACATATTTCAATTGCCATTTTATTGTGTGAGCATGTTGATTGCATATTTTACTCATTCGAGGACATCCACTTGTTGTTTTGATTGATTGGTTTTCTTTTCTTTTGCCAAGTGGATGGACAAGAATGCCTAAGAACTCTCTCTAGCTATCTATGCTTTTCTCGTCTCAAACTCTATTCATGCTACATCACAAAATTTGATCAAGTCAGATTCGAACCACTCTGTGTGAGGAGCACTTGGAGTCCCCGATTCGTCATAGACTTAAACTTCCAAAACTTCTTTGTGCATTTCGGTCTGACCGATTCATCCATTTCGGTCATACCGAGATCACTAAGTCGATCTAGGTTTTCAATCTCGGTGCAACCGATTTGAACCTTTCGGTCACACCGAGTTTCAGTAACTGCTTGCAGTTATGAATCTCGATGCCACCGAGTTGTTCCACTCGGTCACACCGACAGGGTCGAGCTATATATATCCACGGGCAAAACTTTTGGAAATTTCTCCAAAGTCTTTTCGCCCATGCTTAGCCCGCTCTGCCTCCAGGGTCTCCGGATCGTCATCCTCATCGCCAGCCGCCTCCTGCCGCTGGTCTCCGCCACCGTCAACGGAAATCATTCCCGCCGTTGCCACCGTAGCAAGTTCATCGCCGAACTAGGGTATGAACTTGATCACTGTGCTATCCTCAATCCGATTCCTAGCACATTGTGTTTGCCATGAATCTTGCCACAATTGAAACGATCTTATCCAGTCAAAACACTCTGTAGTTTAGTCGTGAATTGAAAATTTAGGGTTAGGTTTCCGCCGAAACCATCTCGGACCCACCGAGTTGTGGAACTCGGTACCACCAATTCGGCTCAGGCCATTGCACATGAGATTCTCGGTCTGACCGAGAATTGAAAATCGCTGTGACCGAGTTCAGGACTTTGTGAAACCCTAGCAGTCTCGGTGGCACCGAACTGTGACTTGGTCTGACCGAGTTCACTAGTTTTGGGTCCAACAACTGCTTCGGTATCACCGAGTTTACAAATCGGTTGATCCAAAATGCTTACTGAGGAAAACTAAAACTTAGTTTTTGATTCATTCTTTTGCAAAAAACCTCTCTATTTTGTGATGCTCATCCACTGTACCTCATCTATAATCTATTCACAGGGTCTACTGTCAGTGTTTGCAATATGTCTGATCAGAGTGACAGCCAAAACAGGTCAGAGGAGCAGGTTCACCTGAGTGAGGGCACTAGTCCCTCTAGTAGTTCAGATGATGGTAGCAGGAGCACCCCAAGCAACTTACCCAAAGCTGCCACCAGGGCCAAAAAGAAGAAGACCTCTGAATCTGAGGATGAAGACTATGTGGCAGTTGAGGATGAGGCCACTTCGAAGAAGAAAGTGGTTAAGAAGGAATATAGCACTGCTACTGCCACCAAGCCAGGCATGAAGCAAAAGGTTCCTACAAAGAGAATTCCAATGTCTAAGGCCAGAGCATCTACTCAAGTCCCTTTGGGATTTGAACCCAAAGAGGCAGCTGCAGAAGGGAAGAAGAGGAAGGAGAGGATCAAAAAGACCACTGCTAGAGTGCTTGGGAGATCCTCAATCATGAGAGATTCTGAAGAGGAAGAGGAAGAAGAGGTTGCTGCACTAGCACCCAAGGCACAAAAGCTGATGGGTGATGCTATAAAGTCAGGAGCTGCAACATCAAAGCCCAAAGAAGCACCCAAAGTAGCCTCCAAGCCCAAGAGTGCACCTAAGAGGAATACCAGAGGAATACCAGGAGTATACCAGCTCCTGAGAAGAACAAGGCCCCAGTGCCTAAAGTTGCTGCTGATGAAGATGATGAAGGACAAGTCCTGAGAAAGCTCAAACCCAAGATTCCAGACCACAATGATGCTCATCCAGTAGCTGAGAACATGAAGATAAGGAAGGACTCAGGTCTAAGGCTATGGAGAGAGTCAGATCCATATGCCACCAGGAGAAGGACTGTTGTTGATTACAAGTTCCACACAAAGGAACAGCAGGATTTCTATGAGACAATCTTGTTGGACAAGAAGCCTATAGTGTGTGATATGAGGTGGGTCAACTAGACCTACATGAAGGAGAATGAAGAACACTATCCTGGAGTGTATGACAGCTTCAGTGCGTGTGGAGTTGCAGACTTTGTTGGGCAGAAGCTCACAAACTGGAATGATGAGCTCATTATGTAATTCTACTCCACAGCACATTTCTATTCAGATGGCAGAATAGTTTGGATGTCTGAAGGAACGAGATACCAATCAACTATTGAGGAATGGGCCATTATGAATGAAGATGAACCATCCTCAGTACAAGCACAAGCCAAGAGAGAGAAGGCAAAAACAGAAAAAGCTGCAAAGATGCCAACCCAAGAGGAGGCATCTCAGTATCTTCTAAAAATCAAGCAAGATCAGCTTGGCTACTTGATTGCATCCACTCTAAGGGTAGAGAAAGGACTGGCCACCCTGACTCGAAACCAGGAGAGCTTGGAAAGAATCATGGAGCAGAAGTTCTATGACATGGATGTGAAGGTAACTGAGATCCAGTCTATTGTGGAGCAGCTACAGGATGACATGCAGGAGAGGAAGGGCAGAACCACCACTGATGCATTTGCCAAAGTGCCTCGAGCTCATAGATCAACTGCAGTACCAGTACCAGACACTAGAGCCACTTCATCTGCACCAGCTACAGCTTCAGTGCCACCAGCTCCAGCACCTACCCCAGCAGCTCCATCTACTACGACTGAAGCCTTCGTTCTTGGAGTTATCCGGACACCACCAACTGAAGACCAAGCCTAAGAGACGACATAATACTATGCATTTTCTAGGAACTTTTTGGTAACTTGTTGCCAAAGGGGGAGAAACATGTATAGATCATAGGCTTCGAGAGAGAGCGTTGCTTTTTATTCTCTCTTGCTTTAGTGGTTGAACTTTGTTTGTTTTTGATTGCTTGAGATACTATGCTATTATCTGTGAGACATTGATGATCATGTGGTTGATCATAAGCTACACTTATGCTTGTTATATGATATTATGTTACTTATCCTTATATGATCATTCACTTTGCTTGGTGATGAGTGCATGTATTCAATCTTTATTATTTTGAGCGCCTCACCAAGATGTATGTGACATGGAAGAGTAACCCAAGATCCTAACTCATTGTGCATTTGCAGTCCAAAGCAAATCTTAAGATATGCACAAATTTAGGGGGAGCTCTTGCTTTTCACATACTTCTCAAAGCGACAATATCTTTCACTCTTATTATCATTTGTCGAAGCTTTGATCTATATGTTGTCATCAATTACCAAAAAGGGGGAGATTGGAAGTGCAACTATCCCTGGGTGGTTTTGGTAATTCCTAACAACATATAGCTCATTGAGCTAACATTATTCCAAGATTAATATTTCAGGAAAAGCTCAATGAATGGCATGGCATGGATGAGGAAAGTGGATCCCTCAAAATTCTAAGGACAAAAAGTTTGGCTCAAGCTTGAAGCTCAAGACTCTACATTTTATATTTTAGTGATCCAAGATCACACTGAGTCTATAGGAAAAGACAATACTATCAAGGAGGGATGAGGTGTTGCTTAATGGCTTGCTTGCTCAAAATGCTTAGTGATGTGCTCCAAAATCCTCAACTACCTTCCCACATCCACATATGACCTAAACCAAAAGTCAAACTCGGCCCCACCGATTCTTCTTATCCGGTGCCACCGAGTTTCAAATGTCATAGCCACTGCCACAAACCCTAGGAAAATCGATCTCACCGATAGGGATCTCGGTCTCACCGAGATGGGATTGTAATCTCTCTGTTTCCCTTTGTAACGTTTCGGTCATACCGAGATGAGCAATCGGTCCCACCGAGATTGCAATGTAAACTCTCGGTTTCCCTTTTGTAACGTTTCGGTCTCACCGAGATGAGCGAATCGGTCCCACCGAGTTTACCTGACCAACTCTCTGGTTAGCTTATTACCAAAATCGGTCCCACCGAGTTTGTGTAGTCGGTCACACCGAGATTACGTTATGCCCTAACCCTAACCATATCGGTCCTACCGAGTTGCATCTCAGTCCCACCAAAAATCCTAACGGTCACTAGGTTTGCTAAATCGGTCCGACCGAGTTTAACCATTCGGTCCCACCGAGTTTGGCAAATTGTGTGTAACGGTTAGATTTTGTGTGGAGGCTATATATACCCCTCCACCCACTCTTCATTCGTGGAGAGAGCCACCATAACATACCTACACTTCCAATACACATTTTCTGAGAGAGAACCACCTACACTTGTGTTGACGTCAAGATATTCCATTCCAACCATATGAATCTTGATCTCTAGCCTTCCCCAAGTTGCTTCTTTCCACCAAATCCAAATCCTGTGAGAGAGAGAGAGTTGAGTGTTGGGGAGATTATCATTTGAAGCACAAGAGCAAGGAGTTCGTCATCAACACACCATTTGTTACTTCTTGGAGAGTGGTGTCTCCTAGATTGGCTAGGTGTCACTTGGGAGCCTCCGACAAGATTGTGGAGTTGAACCAAGGAGTTTGTAAGGGTAAGGAGATC
This sequence comes from Triticum urartu, assembly GCF_056163025.1. NCBI lineage: Eukaryota > Viridiplantae > Streptophyta > Magnoliopsida > Poales > Poaceae > Triticum > Triticum urartu. The sequence goes on along the minus strand of NC_141873.1, from coordinate 94,153,441 downwards.
GCCTACTTCGTGAAGATCTACCACTAGCGAGGCAAGTCCTTCGTGGGCGAGGGCCGTGATGGAATAGACAAGGTTGCTTCTTCATGGACCCTTAGTGGGTGGAGCCCTCCGTGGACTCGCGCAACCGTTACCCTCTGTGGGTTGAAGTCTCCATCAACGTGGATGTACGATAGCACCACCTATCGGAACCATGACAAAAACATCCGTGTCTCCAATTGCGTTTGAATCCTCCAAACCCTTCCCTTTACATTCTTGCAAGTTGCATGCTTTACTTTCCGCTGCTCATATACTCTTTTGCATGCTTGCTTGAATTGTGTGGAGATTGCTTGACTTGTGCTAAGATAGATAAAATCTGCCAAGAACTAAAATTCGGAAAAGGCTAGATTTTTATTTGGTCAAGTAGTCTAATCACCCCCCCTCTAGACATACTTTCGATCCTACACTAATCCCGTAGGTAGATGTAGAGGTAGCATGCCGACGACAATCACATCGACCTTGGAACCATTCCTGACATGCATCGTCACTGAGGGAGTCCTAGATTAGGGGGTCCTCGGACGGCCGGACTATGTACTTTGGCCGGACTGTTGGACTATGAAGATACAAGATTGAAGGCTTCGTACCATGTCCGGGTGGGACTCTCCTTTGCATGGAAGGCAAGCTTGGCAATTCGGATATGTAGATCTCCTCCCTTGTAACCGACTCTGTGTAACCCTAGCCCCCTCTGGTGTCTATATAAACCGGAGGGTTTAGTCCGTAGGATACCAACAATAAGAATCATAGGCTAGCTTCTAGGGTTTAGCCTCTATGATCTCGTGGTAGATCAACTCTTGTAATACTCATATCATCAAGATCAATCAAGCAGGACATAGGGTATTACCTCCATCGAGAGGGCCCGAACCTGGGTAAACATTGTGTCCCCCTTCTCCTGTTACCATCCACCTTAGACGCACAGTTCGGGACCCCCTACCCGAGATCCGCCGGTTTTGACACCGACATTGGTGCTTTCATTGAGAGTTCCACTGTGTCGTCACCATAAGGCTTGATGGCTCCTTCGATCATCGGCAACGATGCGATCCAGGGTGAGGTTTTTCTCCCTGGACAGATCTTCGTATTCGTCGGCTTCGTACTATGGGCCAACTCGCTTGGCCATCTGGAGCAGATCGAGAGCTATGCCTCTGGCCATCAGGTCAGGTCTGGAAGCTTAAAGTACACTGCTGACATCCACGGAGACTTGATCTTCAATGGATTCGAGCCCATGTCAGGTGCGCCGCACAGTCTCGATGAGCATGACTTAGCTCTGTCGTCGGACGATGTCCGGGAGATCACACATGTGGCTACTCTGGCCTTCGATCCGGAGTAGATCGTGCCGTCTAAGGACGGGTGGTTAGACCCCGCCACAGAGGGCACACACTTAGCGGCAATAGAGTCGAATACTGACTTCACCCCCTATGAAACCTGTGTTGCCGGACCCTTGGATTCATCCCCGGCCACAGGCTCTGAACCGCCCGCGTCCGTGCCTATCAAATCTGATTGGGCACCGATGATGGAGTTCACCTCCGTGGATATCTTTCAGCACTCTCCCTTGGGCGACTTGCTAAATTCATTGAAATCTCTCTCCTTGTTATGACACCCTTGGCCGAACTGTGTCTGTCTTGAGTGGGAAGCGGACGACGAATAAATTCATTCCCCACCCACCACCCACTTAATTGCCACTGTCGACGACTTAACCGGCATGCTGAATTTCGGCTCCGAAGACATCGACGGTATGGACGACGATGTAGGAGTAGAACAGGAACCACCGCCCACAGGGCGCTGGACTGCCACCTCATCATATGATATATACATGGTGGACACCCCCAAAGAAAGCGATGGCAATAAGGCAACAGAGGATAATCCCCCCCCCCCAAGAAGCAATTTAAGCACCGGCGTCAACGGCGCCGCTCTAAGCCCAGCCATTGCAAAAACGGCGATACCAGCACAAGAGACAATAACGCTGTTGATAGCGCCGAAGACGAGGACAATCCCCTCCAGCCAGTCCCCGAGCGGGAGGATGGGCAAGCCAGCCCTAAGGAACAGGCAACAGACGGAGAATCAGAGGATGACAATTACATGCCTCTCTCCGAAGGCGAGGTGAGCCTCGGCGACGACGAATTTATCATGCCTGAGGATCCCGCCGAATAGGAGTGCTTCAAGCGCCAGCTTATAGCCATAGCAAAAATCCTAAAGAAAAAGCAACAACAGCTTCAAGCTAACCAAGATCTGCCAGCGGATAGATGGACCAAGGTCCTGGCAGCCGAGGAATATGAACTCGAACGCCCAACCAAAAGTTACCCAAAGCGCAGGTTGCTACCCCAACTCGAGGAGGAAGCATTAAAGCCTACGCTCCCAGCATATGATGCGGCTGACCGACCAGCTCGTGGCCGAGACAAAGCGGCATATCAGGCCGAAGTCCAGCTCGCAGCCCATCGCCAGTCAATTAAAAACACAAAGGCCCGAGGCAACATGTAGGACCTGCGAGACGTATTGGAAAACAAAGCAGGAGATACAAGATCAATCTACGGCACAGGGGCGCGCCCCAACGCGTGATGACGACCGTCACGCTAGATACACTAAAAGCAAATCCGACCAGGCCGAATACAACAGACAAGACTCATATGAACTGCGTCGTGATATCGCCCGGCACAGAGGCGCCGCTCACCCCCTATGCTTCACTGATGAAGTAATGGATCACGAGTTCCCAAAAGGTTTTAAAACCGTGAATATCGAATCATATGATGGCACAACAGACCCCGCGGTATGGATCGAAGATTTCCTCCTCCATATCCACATGGCCCGCGGTGACGATCTACATGCCATCAAGTACCTCCCATTAAAACTCAAAGGGCCTCCTCGACATTGGCTCAATAGCCTGCCGGCAAACTCCATTGGCAGTTGGGAGAATTTGGAAGACGCATTAGTTGACAACTTCTAGGGCACTTATCTGCGACCACCAGATGCCGATGACTTGAGTCACATAACCCAACAGCCAAGGAAATCAGCCAGGAAATTCTGGACTCGGTTCCTAACTAAAAAGAACCAAATCGTCGACTGTCCAGATGTCGAGGCCTTAGCGGCATTTAATCATAACATCCACGACGAGTGGCTCGCCTGACACCTCGTCCAAGAAAAGCCAAAGTCCACGGCAGCCCTCACGATACTCATGACCCACTTTTGCACGGGCGAGGATAGCTGGCTGGCTCAGAGCAACAACACTTCAAGAAACCCTGGTAATTCAGATGCCAAAGATAGCAACAGCAGGCCACGTCGCACCAGACACAAGCGCCGCAACAACGGCGACAACGCCGAAGACACGACAGTCAATGCCGGATTCAGTGGCTATAAATCTGGTCAGCGGAAAAAGCCGTTCAAAAGAAGCAATCCGGGCCCGTCCAGCTTGGACCACATACTCGATCATTCATGTCAAATTCACGGCACCCCCGATAAACCAGCCAACCACACCAACAAAGAATGCTGGGTGTTCAAACAGGCCGGCAAGTTAAATGCCGAAAACAAGGAAAAGGGGATGCATAGCGACGACAAGGAGGAGCCCCGTCCGCCGAACACAGGAGGACAGAAGAAATTCCCTCCCCAAGTGAAAACGGTAAACATGATATACGCAACCCATATCCCCAAGAGGGAACGGAAGCGTGCCCTGAGGGACGTCTATGCGATAGAGCTAGTCGCCCCAAAGTTCAACCCATGGTCTTCTTGTCCGATCACCTTCGATCGCAGGGACCACCCCACCAGTATCTGTCATGGCGGTTCTGCCGCATTGGTCCTTGACCCCATCATTGACGGATTTCATCTCAGTCGAGTCCTTATGGACGGCGGCAGCAGCCTGAACTTGCTCTATCAGGATACAGTGCATAAAATGGGCATAGACCCCTCGAGGATCAAACCCACCAAAACCACCTTTAAAGGCGTGATCCCAGGTGTAGAGGCCTGTTGCTCGGGCTCAATAAAACTTGAAGTAGTCTTCGGATCTCCGGACAACTTCCGAAGCGAGGAGTTAATCTTCGACATCGTCCCCTTCCGCAGTGGCTATCATGCACTGCTCGGATGAATCACATTTTCCAGATTCAATGCGGTACCGCATTATGCATATCTCAAGCTCAAAATGCCAGGACCTCGTGTGGTTATAACAGTTAATGGAAACACAGAACGCTCGCTCCGCACGGAGGAGCACACCGCGGCACTCGCGGCAGAAGCGCAAAGTAGCCTTATGAGGCAAACCGCCAATTCGGCGAAAAAGACCCCAGACACCTTCAAGCGAATCCGAAGTACCCTACAAGAGGACTGCCCGGCACTTTTAGAGCTCGCTTAGCAATTCGGCCTCCGTCCTAGTCCCAATCAAGCGGTGAAATTTGTGCCGCGCGTACATAATTACGCACTCAAGATACCATGGGCATAGGTGGAGGCAAGGCTATGGCACGGCCCACAATACGGCTCAACCGCTTCAGGACCCGTATACCTTTAACATTTTCTTCCTTTCAGGCCCCTATTCTCCGAAGGCCCTCTCCGATCGTCCGATTATCGGACCCGTCACGGGCAGGAAACACCAAGGAAGCAAGAAGCTTTGACGTACAAGGGAATCCTCAGGTGGTCTCTGATAACGATCGATATACCTGTTTTGCATACCCACACGCTGCTTGACCTTGGATAGGACATGTCAAATAGTCCTATTTTTTACTTATTACACTACATGTATACATACGCTTTGACGTATTATTTAAATAACAATATACAGCATCAGCTCATTATTGCATTCCTTTATCTTTACTTCTTTTTTGTCTGCTTACTTACGACAAGTTGCACCCGTACATTCTGATACGACCAGTGCACCAGGGGCTTGAGTTTACCCCATAACACGGCATGAAAAGTCTGAACACTTTCGACAGTGCGGCACCCCGAACTTATAGCATTATATGCATCAGCTCCGAATCATGTCTTGGGTCAATAGTTGGGTTTGCCCGGCTCCCATGTTTTGGTGCCTTACGTTCTGCTATATCGGCTAAGGTAGCACTAGGAGAACTACTGCGATTGTGTCCCGATTCTTCTGGGCGAGGACCTCAGTGGAGAAAGCCGAAAACTAAATGTCATGATGCGGCGAGAGCTGGTCACTATTCGAGAGGTCTCAAATCCTTAAAGATTTTTTCCGCTTCGGGCAAGGAGTCGGCCTTGTCCGATTTAGGCGTGCATACGCCCCAAGTTCGGCCTTCCGAATACTAGGGGCTTTGCCAAAACTTAAAATTGTAGACTTCTATGGCTAAGTGAGAGTGATAAAGCCTTATAGTCCAATGAACACCTCCTTCGCAGGGCCCAAAATTGGGATAAAGAGTGATCAGGTTTATCCCAAACACCTCAGTACTAGTTACGTGGGGGCAGAAGCCGACGACTAGCCAACTCTCAAATTTTATAAACAGCCGCACAGAAGGTAATATTTTAAATTAACAAGCATTACATAGCGCACATGAACTCGTTTCATATTACAGGATCAAAGAGCACATTCATTCAAATATCACGTCCTTGGCACATTCATCTGCCACAAGGCAAGCACCCTTCAGGACACTGTCATAATACTTTTCGGGGTGGCGATGATCCTTGCCCTCCGGTGGCCCCTCCTGCACCAGCTTTTCGGCGTCCATCTTTGCCCAGTGCACTTATGCCCAGGCAAAAGCCCTGCGCGCACCCTCAATGCAGGCGGACCGCTTTATGACTTCAAGCCGGGGCAGGCGTTTACAAGCCGCCTTACCAACCCGAAATAGCTGCCGGGCAGGGGCTCGCCAGGCCACATCCGGACTATGAGGCCCTTCATGGCCAGTTCGGCCGCCTTGTGAAGCTCGACCAACTGCTTCAACTGGTCGCTCAAGGGCATTGGATGTTCGGTCCCAGTATACTGAGACCAGAACAAATTCTCCATCGAGCTCACTTCCTCGGCCCAGTAGAACTCCGCGGCATCCGACACACTACGGGGTAGATATGCGAATGCTCCTGGAGAGCTCCGAATTCGGGTAAGTAAAAGGAAAGTTTCCTTCACATGCTTGCTTTGCATAAAGAATGCCTTACCCGCCGCTATCTTCCTCACTGCCTCAATTTCCTGGAGGGCCTTTTGGGCTTCGGCCTTAGCATTTTGTGCGTTCTTGAGGGCCTTCGCAAGCTCGGACCCTTGAGTCTTAGAGTGACACTCCAAGGACTCATACTTCTTGAAAAACTCCTAGAGCTCTTGCTGAACCTCGCCGACTCGGGACTCTTGCTTCTCGCACTCGACGTGCTCCTACGCCGCTTTGCCTTCGTCCTCGGACAACGCCTTCTTCAGGATTGCCACCTCGGTCGTGGCCCCTAGTAAAATTCATGACGATCCTGTGATCTAACAACCGGTTTCCTCTTTCTCTATCAATAAAAATACGAGGTATCACTTACCTTTGTTCTCCTCGAGCTGCATGTTGGTAAGGCCAAGCTCTTGCTCGGACCGCTCAAGGTCCCGCTTCAATGCGGAGACCTCCACCGTATGAGCGGCAGCGGCCAGCAGTGAAGCTGCTTATTCACATAGACATATTCTGATTAGACTCCTGTGATCATTATTTGATCCTCTGTTTGGCCTTTCATCCGAACACCAAACAGAGCATCAGGGGCTACTATCTATGCTGTAACATTTTCTCACAATTTGATTACATACCTCAAAGCCTGTTAGGAGGCTGGCACAGGCTTCAGTCAGTCCGCTTTACCCCAAGTGACTCAAAGAATAGAGCTATGCTCCCCGGCAACGGCGCCAGAAAATAGTCTTGATAACCCACAAGTATAGGGGATCGCAACAGTTTTCGATGGTAGAGTATTCAACCAAAATTTATTGATTCGACACAAGGGGAGCCAAAGAATATTCTCAAGTATTAGCACCTGAGTTGTCAATTCAGCCACACCTGGAAACTTAATATCTGCAGCAAAGTGTTTAGTAGCAAAGTAATATGATAGTAGTGGTAACGGTAGCAAAAGGTAATGATAGCAAAAGTAATGATTTTGGTATTTTGTAGTGGTGATAGTAATAGCAACGGAAAAGTAAATAAGCAAGGGACAATATATGGAAAGCTCGTAGGCAATGGATCGGTGATAAAGAATTATGCCGGATGCGGTTCATCATGTAACAGTCATAACCTAAGGTGACACAAAACTAGCTCCAATTCATCAATGTAATGTAGGCATGTATTCCGAATATAGCCATACATGCTTATGGAAAAGAACTTGCATGACATATTTTATCCTACCCTCATGTGGCAGCGGGGTCCTAATGGAAACTAAGGGATATTAGGGCCTCCTTTTAATATAGTACCGTACCAAAGCATTAACACATAGTGAATACATGAACTCCTCAAACTAAGGTCATCACCGGGAGTGGTCCCGATTATTGTCACTTCGGGGTTGCCGGATCATAACACATAGTAGGTGACTATAGACTTGCAAGATAGGATCAAGAACTCTCATATATTGATGAAAACATAATAGGTTCAGATCTGAAATCATGGCACTCGGGCCCTAGTGACAAGCATTAAGCATAGCAAAGTCATAGCAACGTCAATCTCAGAACATAATGGATACTAGGGATCAAACCCTAACAAAACTAACTCGATTACATGATAAATCTCATCCAACCCATCACCATCCAGCAAGCCTATGATGGAATTACTCACGCACGGCGGTGAGCATCATGAAATTGGTGATGGAGGATGGTTGATGATGACGATGGCGACGGATTCCCCTCTCCGGAGCCCCGAACGAACTCCAGATCAGCCCTCCCGAGAGGTTTTAGGGCTTGGCGGCGGCTCCGTATCATAAACGCGATGAATCCTTCTCTCTGATTTTTTTCTCCCCGAAAGCAAATATATAGAGTTGGAGTTGAGGTCGGAGGAGCTCCAGGGGACCCACGAGGTAGCGGGCGCGCCCCCCACCCTCGTGGCTAGGGTGTGGGCCCCCTAGTCTTCATCTTTTGCAGGGATTTTTTATTATTTCCAAAAATACGTTCCATGAAGTTTCAAGTCATTCCGAGAACTTTTGTTTCTGCACATAAATAACACCATGGCAATTCTGCTGAAAACAGCGTCAGTCCGGGTTAGTTCCATTCAAATCATGCAAGTTAGAGTCCAAAACAAGGGCAAAAGTGTTTGGAAAAGTAGATACGACGGAGACGTATCAACTCCCCCAAGCTTAAACCTTTGCTTGTCCTCAAGCAATTCAGTTGATAAACTGAAAGTGATAAAGAAAAACTTTTACAAACTCTGTTTGCTCTTGTTGTTGTAAATATGTAAAGCCAGCATTCAAGTTTTCAGCAAAGATTATGAACTAACCATATTCACAATAACATTTAGGTCTCATGTTTACTCATATCAATGGCATAATCAACTAGCGAGCAATAATAATAAATCTTGGATGACAACACTTTCTCATAACAATCATAATATGATATAACAAGATGGTATCTCGCTAGCCCTTTCTGAGACCGCAAAACATAAATGCAGAGCACCTTTAAAGATCAAGGACTGACTAGACATTGTAATTCATGGTAAAAGAGATCCAGTCAAGTCATACTCAATGTAAACTAACAGTAATGAATGCAAATGACAGTCGTGCTCTCCAGCTAGTGCTTTTTAATAAGAGGATGACGACTCAACATAAAATTAAATAGATAGGCCCCTCACAGAGGGAGGCAGGGATTTGTAGAGGTGCCGGAGCTCGGTTTTGAAATAGAGGTGAATAATATTTTGAGCGGTATACTTTCATTGTCAACATAACAACCAAGAGATGGCGATATCTTCCATGCTACACACATTATAAGCAGTTCCCAAACAGAATGGTAAAGTTTATACTCCCCATCCACCAACAAGCATCAATCCATGGCTTGCTAGAAACAACGAGTGCCTCCAGCTAACAAGAGTCCCAGGGGGAGTTTTGTTTGCAATTATTTTGATTTGATTTGCATAAAGCATGGGACTGGGCATCCTGGTGACCAGCCATTTTCTCGTGAGTGAGGATCGGAGTCCACTCCTCTTGAGAATAACCCGCCTAACATGGAAGATACAGACAGCCCTAGTTGATACATGAGCTATTCAAGCATACAAAACAAGATATTTGTTTGAAGGTTTAGAGTTTTGCACATACAAATTTACTTGGAACGGTAGGTAGATACCGTATATAGGTAGGTATGGTGGATTCATATGGAATAACTATGGGGTTTATGGACTTGGATGCACAAGCAGTATTCCTGCTTAGTGCAGGTGAAGGCTAGGAAAAGACTGGGAAGCGGCCAGCTAGAGAGCGACAACAGTCATGAACATGCATTAAAATTAATCAACACCGAATGCAAGAATGAGTAGGGTATAATGCACCATGAACATAAATATCGTAGAGGCTATGTTGATTTTATGCGTGAACATGTGCCAAGTCAAGCCACTCGAATCGTTCAAAAGAGGATACCACCCTATCATACCACATCACAACCATTTTAATAGCATGTTGGCATGCAAGGTAAACCATTATAAGCTCCTAGATAATCAAGCATGGCACAAGAAACTATGATCTCTAGTTGTCATTGCAAACATGTTTATTCATAATAGGCTGAATCGGGAACGATGAACTAATCATATTTACAAAAACAAGAGAGGTCGAGTTCATACCAGCTTTTCTCATCTCAGTCAGTCCATCATATATCGTCATAATTGCCTTTCACTTGCACGACCGGATGATGTGAATAATAATAATAATAGTTCATGTGCATTGGACTAAGCTGGAATCTGCGAGCATTCAATAAACAAGAGAAGACAAGGCAGTATGGGCTCTTTTGTCAGATCAACAATAATGCATATAAGAGCCACTTCAACAATTTAATCATGGTCTTCTCCTATCGACCCCCAAAGAAAAGAAAAGAAATAAAACTATTTACACGGGAAAGCTCCCAACAAGCAAAAAGAAGAACAGGAGCTCTTTTTGGGTTTTCTTTTTAATTACTACTACAAGCATGGAAATTAAAACTAGCTAAAAGCTACAACTAATTTTTTTTGTTTTTCTTAAAGTTTATTAAGCACACAAGAAGAAAGCATAAAAAGAGAAAATAAACTAGCATGGATGATACAATGAAAAAGTATGAGCACCGACATCTAGCAATGAGTGTGTGAACATGAATGTAATGTCGGTGAGAAATACGTACTCCCCCAAGCTTAGGCTTTTGGCATAAGTTGGTTTATTGCCACGGATGGCCTGGCGGATATCCATAGTTGTAGCTGGGGTCGTACTGCGATGCAGCGACTATTGCCTCCTGAGCTACAGCGTGGCGGCGAGCTGCCTCCGCCCTCCTCTCGTACTTATCTGCCTCCTCTCTGGTAATAAAATGTCTTCCTTTTACCTGATAATCAAAGAAGTCAGGAGCAGGGAGAGTAATACGGATAGCACGATGTCTGTCAAAGATTAAGCGATACTGGAGAGGTGATTCATTCCTCTTGACAAACTGGTGATGAATTATAGCATTAAAGTCTAGGTAAGCAGGAGGCAATTCAATATCATCATTACGTATGGTTACACTAAGAAAATTAGCTAAGCGGGTTGCATAAATTCCTCCAAAGAAATCTCCATTAAATCTATTATGATGCAACCTACGTGCAACAATGGCTCCCAAATTATAAGATTTGTCTCCTAACACAGCACTCCTAAGAATACTGAGGTCAGGGACACACATATGACATGCTTCATCTTTACCATTTATACACCTACCTATGAAGAGAGAAAAATAATGTATAGCAGGAAAATGAATGCTCCCTATGGTAGCTTGTGCTATGTCTCTAGATTCCCCCACAGTTATACTAGCAAGAAAATTTCTAAATTCAGATTTGCGGGGTTCACTAGCACTACCCCATTGTGGAAGTTTGCAAGCAGTGGTAAAATCCTCTAAGTCCATAGTATAAGATTTTTGATAAAGATCAAACAGGACAATTGGAGAATTACATGAAGATGAAAATTCAAACCTCCTCACAAAGGAACTAGTGAGATAGTGGTACTGGCGGCACTTTTCTTACTCGAAGCTCACAAGATCAGCGTTACGCAAATATGTGTTAAATTATTCCTTAATTCCCGCTCGATCCATAAAGTTCTCTGAAGGCCATTCACAGGGCCGCACTGGAGTGTGCCTTGGTGGCTCATCATTAGCATCAGGCATTGCAAGCCTGCGCTCTTGTTTCCTTGAAGAGCCACCTTGGTACATTTTCCTAAACATATTTCTTCCTCTGAAAAATTTCTGAAATTTTTAGTGACTTCAAATAAAAGTAAATCAAACTCAACAAAATTGATAGCAACTGCTCCTACAAGTGCCTAGAGCCTATATCATGCATCAAAACTACTTGGAACCACATAAATTTGACATGCAAGCTCAAGAACAGGGTCACCTAGACAGCACAAATTTTCAATGAATAAAGCACTAGAACAAAAACTAATTGGACCAATGGAGGAGTCACATACCAAGGAACAACCCCCCAAGCAGTTTTGTGAGAGGTGCTTTGAGCAAGGAGATCGAAAATGGCAGCAAAATGAGCTTGGACTCGGGTTTGAATTGGATAATTGTGTTTGTGGGAGGAAGAAGGAGTGTGTGGGTGCAGGAATAAGTGGAGGAGGGCCACCGTGGGCCCACAAGGCAGGAGGCGCGCCCTGTAGGGGTGGGCGCGCCCTGGACCCTCGTGGCCAGGTGCTTGCACCCCCTGCTGTGTTCTCAGTGCGAGATATTCTCAAATATTCCAGAAAAAATCATATTTAAATTTCAGGGCATTTGGAGAACTTTTATTTTCGGGGTATTTTTATATTGCACGGATAATTCACATAACAGACAGAAAAAGCTATTTTTATTTTATTTAAAATAAATAGAAGAAAGTAAAAGGAGGGTACAGAAGGTTGTGCCTTCTAGTTTCATCCATCTCATGCTCATCAAAAGGAATCCACTAACAAGGTTGATCAAGTCTTGTTAATGAACTCATTCCGAATAACATGGAACCGGAGAAATTTCGAATAACAATATGTTACCTCAATGGGGATATGCACATCCCCAATAATAAGAATATCATATTTCTTTTTCACAGTAGGTAGAGGAAATTCAAAACCTCCAATAATAATCGATGGAATTTTTCCAATAGAGTTGATACTATGAACTTGAGGTTGTTTCCTCGGAAAGTGTACCGTATGCTCATTACCATTGACATGAAAAGTGACATTGCCTTTGTTGCAATCAATAACAGCCCCTGCAGTATTCAAAAAGGGTCTTCCAAGAATAATATACATACGATCATCCTCGGGAATATCAAGAATAACAAAGTCCGTTAAAATAGTAACGTTTGCAACTACAACAGGCACATCCTCACAAATACCGACAGGTATAGCAGTTGATTTATCAGCCATTTGCAAAGATATTTCAGTAGGTGTCAACTTATTCAAATCAAGTCTACGATATAAAGAGAGAGGTAAAACACTAACACCGGCTCAAAGATCACATAAAGCAGTTTTAACATAGTTTTTTTTAATGGAGCATGGTATAGTGGGTACTCCTGGATCTCCAAGTTTCTTTGGTATTCCACCCTTAAAAGTATAATTAGCAAGCATCGTGGCAATTTCAGCTTCCGGTATATTTCTTTTATTAGTAACAATATCTTTCATATACTTAGCATAAGGATTCATTTTAAGCATATCAGTTAATCGCATACGCAAAAAGATAGGTCTAAACATTTCAGCAAAGCGCTCAAAATCCTCATCATCCTTTTCTTGGATGGTTTGGGAGGAAAACGCATGGGTTTTTGAACCCATGGTTCTCTTTCTTTACAATGTTTCCTAGCAACAAAGTCTCTCTTATCATAATGTTGATTCTTGATTGTGGGTTATCAAGATCAACAGCGGGTTCAATTTCTATATCATTATCATTACTAGGTTGAGCATCATCATGAACATTATCATTAACATTATCACTAGTTTCAGGTTCATTACCAGATTGTGTTTCAGCATCAGAAATAGAAATATCATTTGGATTCTCAGGTATTTCGGCAATAGGTTCACTAGAAGCATGCAAAGTCCTATGATTTTTCTTTTTCTTCCTTTTAAAAGGACTAGGTGCATCTATATTATTTCTCTGAGAATCTTGCTCAATTCTCTTAGGGTGGCCTTTAGGATACAAAGGTTCCTGAGTCATTTTACCAGTTCTAGTAGCCACTCTAACATCATAATCATTATTCTTACTATTTAATTCATTGAGCAAATTATTTTGAGCCTTAAGTACTTGTTCTACTTGAGTGGTAACCATAGAAGCATGTTTACTAATAAGTTTAAGTTCACCTTTGACATTAGCCATATAATCACCCAAGTGTTCAAGAATATTTGAATTGTATTTCAATTGTCTATCAAAATAAGCATTGAAGTTTTCTTGTTTGACAATAAAATTATCAAACTCTTCTAAACATTGTCTAGCAGACTTATAGTGAGGAATATCACCTTCATCAAATCTATTGAGAGAATTTACCTTTACTACTGTGTCGGGTTATCAAGACCATGAGTTTCTTCAATAGATAATGGATTAAGATCATATGTTTCTTCAACAGGCGGTAAATTAAGACCATGTATTTCTTCAATAGGAGGTAAATTCTTAACATCTTCAGCATTTATACCTTTTTCTTTCATAGATTTCTTTACCTCTTGCATATCTTCAGGACTGAGAAATCGAACACCTCTCTTCTTCAGAGTTGGTTTAGGAATAGGCTCAGGAATTGGCTCAGGAGGTGTCCAATTATTTTCATTTGTCAACATATTATTCAATAGAATTTCAGCTTCATCCGGTGTTCTTTCCCTGAAAACAGAACCAGCACAACTATCCAGGTAATCTCTGGAAGCATCGGTTAGTCCATTATAAAAGATATTAAGTATTTAATTTTTCTTAAGAGGATGATCAGGCAAAGCATTAAGTAACTTGAGAAGCCTCCCCCAAGCTTGTGGGAGACTCTCTTCTTCAATTTGCACACAATTATATATATCCCTCAAAGCAGCTTGTTTCTTATGAGCAAGGAAATATTTAGCAGACAAGTAATAAATCATATCCTGGGGACTACGCACACAACCAGGATCCAGATAATTAAATAATATATTAGCATCACCCTTTAATGAGAACGGAAATATTTTAAGGATATAAAGGTAGCGAGATTTCTCGTCATTAGTGAACAGGGTGGCTATATCATTTAATTTAGTAAGATGTGCCACAACAGTTTCAGATTCATAGCCATGAAAAGGATCAGATTCAACCAAAGTAATTATATCAGGATCAACAGAGAATTCATAGTCCTTATCAGTAACACATATAGGTGAAGTAGCAAAAGCAGGATCAGGTTTCATTCTAGCATTAAGAGATTGCTGCTTCCATTTAGCTAATAACCTCTTGAGCTCCTATCTATCTTTGCAAGCTAAAATAGCTAGAGCAGCTTCCTTTTCCAAAACATAACCCTCAGGAATAATGGGCGATTCATATTTATTAGGGGGAGATTCTTCATCATCACTTTTATCAATATTATCAGTTTCAATATTTTCATTCTCTCTAACCCTAGCAAGTTGTTCATCAAGAGATTCACCAAGTGGCACAGTAGTATCAAGCATAGAAGTAGTTTCATCATAAGTATCATGCATAGCAGAAGTGGCATCATCAATAACATGCGACATATCAGAACGAATAGCAAAAGAAGGTTTAGGTGTCATAAGCTTACTCAAAACAGAAGGTGAATCAAGTGCAGAGCTAGATGGCAGTTCCTTACCTCCCCTCGTAGTTGAGGGATAAATCTTGGTTTTTGGATCTTTCAAGTTTTTCATAATGATAAGCAGATATAAATCCCAAGTGACTCAAAGAATAGAGCTATGCTCCCCGGCAACGGCGCCAGAAAATAGTCTTAATAACCCACAAGTATAGGGGATCGCAACAGTTTTCGAGGGTAGAGTATTCAACCCAAATTTATTGATTTGACACAAGGGGAGCCAAAGAATATTCTCAAGTATTAGCAGCTGAGTTGTCAATTCAACCACACCTGGAAACTTAATATCTGCAGCAAAGTGTTTAGTAGCAAAGTAATATGATAGTAGTGGTAACGGTAGAAAAAGGTAATGATAGCAAAAGTAATGTTTTTGGTATTTTGTAGTGGTGATAGTAATAGCAACGGAAAAGTAAATAATCGAGGGACAATGTATGTAAAGCTCGTAGGCAATGGATCGGTGATAGAGAATTATGCCGGATGCGGTTCATCATGTAACAATCATAACCTAAGGTGACACAGAACTAGCTCCAATTCATCAATGTAATGTAGGCATGTATTCCGAATATAGTCATGCGTGCTTATGGAAAAGAACTTGCATGACATCTTTTGTCCTACCCTCCCGTGGCAGTGGGGTCCTAATGGAAACTGAGGGACATTAAGGCCTCCTTTTAATAGAGTACCGGACCAAAGCATTAACACATAGTGAATACATGAACTCCTCAAACTACGGTCATCACCGGGAGTGGTCCCGATTATTGTCACTTCGGGGTTGCCGGATCATAACACATAGTAGGTGACTATAGACTTGCAAGATAAGATCAAGAACTCTCATATATTGATGAAAACATAATAGGTTCAGATCTGAAATCATGGCACTCGGGCCCTAGTGACAAGCATTAAGCATAGCAAAGTTGTTGATGTCAAAACCGTCGGATCTCGGGTAGGGGGTCCCGAACTGTGCGTCTAAGGCAGATGGTAACAGGAGGCAGGGGACACGATGTTTTACCCAGGTTCGAGCCCTCTTGATGGAGGTAAAACCCTACGTCCTGCTTGATTTAATTTTGATGATATGGATATTACAAGAGTTGATCTACCACGAGATCGGAGAGGCTAAACCCTAGAAGCTAGCCTATGGTATGATTGTATGTTGTCCTACGGACTAAAACCCTACGGTTTATATAGACACCGGAGGGGGCTAGGGTTACACAAGGTCGGTTACAAAGGAGGAGATATCCATATCCATACTTCCTAGCTTTCCTTCCACGCCAAGTAGAGTCCTATCTGGACACGGGACGAAGTCTTCAATCTTGTATCTTCATAGTCCAACAGTCCGGCCAAAGGATATAGTCTGGCTGTCCGGAGACCCCCTAATCCAGGACTCCCTCGGTAGCCCCTGAACCAGGCTTCAATGACGATGAGTCCGGTGTGACACTCCCAAAAATTTTAATTGGTTTTCATCAAAAACTTTGTTGAATTCTTTTTTTGAGGGCATATAAAAATTTCTTTTCCAGAAATCCTTCATCTTAAAAACTTCCTTTTCTTTGGCAAGGATTTTATTTTTCTTCAAAACTATGGTGTTTGATCTTTTGAAATTTCTTCTCTGTTGGTTTCCCCTCAAATTATTTTGGGAGTTTTAATCTTTTTCTCTTAAAAATAAACTCTATGAAAATTTAGATTTTCATATCCTAGAAACCACCCATGATCTTTGTATTTTTGCCCATGTGATAAGACCCCTCCAAAACCTTCCCTCCTCCTTATAATCAACCTAAGTTCTCTGTCCCAACTCATCCAAGCAAGTTTTGGATTTTATTCTAATTATTTTTCCCTCAAAACCATTTCTGCAAATTATTTGGAGCCTGAGTGGTTTTCAAAGCAAGTACCCTATTGCATTTGAGTTTTGACCTAAAACCAACTCCTCTGGATTGTCCTTAACATCCACAACCCAGAACCATCTTGACCCACTCCTCCCCTTTTCAAAATTTTCAAAATTCAGTCTCTGCAAGTTTGGACCAGATTTGCCAAATTTGGTGAAATTCATATCTACACTTCTCCAAAAATTCCACCAAAATTCAGGCAGCCTACTGGAGCAATGAGTAGCCACTCCACCAAAAATCAGCTCAAGAAAAAATCCCCAGAGGCCAAAAACATTCTGTCGAACACCTGAGCTGCACTGTTCCTTTGCAAATTCAGTAAATTCAGATTTCAGTGTTGTTTTTCGTCCGTCAGCTTCACTCACGCGTCGACAGTGCGCTTGGCGCGTTGCGCGCGGTCTCTTCTCCCTGGCCAGCACCCCCGCACGCGCGCTTGGCGCTTTCCCGGCGTCGGTGGCGCCCCTGGCCGCCCGCGCCGGCGTGTCTTGCGGCGGCCGAAACCCCGTTACAGCCGACAGGGGACAAGAACGGCGGCCCAACGCCGTTCCGCGCCGCCCATCGCCCCTCTGCTCTCCGCGTGGCCTCATGCGTGCCAGCGCACGCCCGTGGCACCGCCACCGTGGCCGGCAAGCACGGGACGCGCTCCCTGCCGCCGACGGGCCCGCGCCGCCCCGTTCTATCGAACTCACCCCCAAAGCACCAAACTCCAGCTCGATTAGCACCAAAACGGAACCGTGGACCTCCACGATGACGCACAACGTCCTAATTACCCCGACCAAGCCCTGCGCCGCCGTAATCGTCACCGGAGACCCCCGTTCACGGCCACCGCCTCGGACCGCCTATATAAAGGGCTCCCGAGCTCACCCTCGTGCACGCATCATCACCACACCTCACCAAGGCTCTCCCAAGCCACCCGGAGGACCTCGAGGAGGTCTCCTCCCCCAACTCCGGCCGCCCCGATCCGCCTCGGCCTCCACCACGATTCGCTCCGGTGAGGCCGTCTCCGGCGCCCAAATCCCGTCAGTTACTCCCTCTAGTACCCAGTAAGCTAACGCCAGCATCAATTTGTCCTTTGCAGCTCTCTCCGACGAGTCCCTCGACCACCCGAGCCGCCGTCCGCCGGAGCAAAGCTCGCCGTCGACGTGGTACTCGCCGGCGACCACCACCACCACCAACCGACGCGGGAAGGAGCCCTGATCACGGAGGTACCCTCCGATCCCC
Source organism: Triticum urartu (assembly GCF_056163025.1). Lineage (NCBI taxonomy): Eukaryota > Viridiplantae > Streptophyta > Magnoliopsida > Poales > Poaceae > Triticum > Triticum urartu. Next base: position 94,135,512 of record NC_141873.1, on the reverse strand, counting down.
CTGCCTCGCCGTGGATCGCCGCCGGCGACCACCGCGGCTCTCGGACACCGACGAGCTTCGTCCCCCCCATTTGAAAGTTTAAACCTGACGAGTGGGACCCCCACCGTCAGCCTCTCTGTCATCTCTATGTGAAACAGTTTCTGGTAGCGCCTTCGGGCAAAATGCGTTTTCCCCTCTGGGCTGGCGTATTCAATACTGGAACGTCTTCTGTTTTTTATAAGCTAGCCCCTGGAAACTTTCTGTTTCATTACAGATGAGTCCGTGGACAAAAACCTTTATAACTTTTAAACAGAATAGTATTTTTGATTGATTCTTTTTCTGTCCTCTTCAGATTTTTGTCTAGTTTTTTATCATATTTATTTGAAAAAAAAATTGGAATACTTTTTGTGCACATCACGGTATTCACGATAGCGCGTATATTTTCTTTATACCATAGATACCGAAGGAGGTGACGGGACCGCAAACTTCACCGAGCTAGGCTCCGACTACTCCGAACCAGGCAAGCATGTTTGAACTTTTGATATGATGAGTGTCTTGGCATGTTTTGCATTTTAGCTAGTCTCATGGCATGTTGAAGAGCATACCGATGAACGTTATTTCCATGCATTGATGAGGTAAGTGAGTTCGATGATCCATACGTGGATGGATGTGAGTATGAATGGCCATGTGTTGGCATGAGGATGGGTAAGATGGCAGTGTTGTAGCATGCCAGTCTTATGCCAGACCATATGACTACAGTGTCAAACCGTATCGATCCAATTCCTCCTTTTTCCTTCCCTGTACTACCACATGTTTTCCGCAAGGAATACGGCTTAGTAAGTTGCAAACCGCTTTCCTGGTACACACCAAAAAGGAGAGGCCGGGATGATGGTTCCATGGCCCTGGATTAAAGCCAGTCATCCGGTCAGGGGGCATGGGTGTTTCCGGTTGGGACCGAGAGGGGGGCACCCCTTAGAGCGCGCGTATATAAATTTGATCCCATGCTATTCGAGATTGTGATCTCCCCGTCTCAAAAGTTTTTCTTGGACGATGTCTAGGGTGATTCCTAGCATCGAGAGGTAGGATGGGTGTGTACTGGTTAGCTGTGTTTTCTTCCGAAATACCGTAAACGGAACTAGTCCTTCGTGACTACGGAAATCCGTTGGCTGTGGGAAATTTTTGTACAACCTCTGCAGAGTCATATATTCCTTGAATCATCTATTCCATGTCCAAGTTCAGTATTATCTTATCCTGACAAGTGCCAGTTTTGATGACAGAGACTCCGGTGAATCGTATGAGTGCTAATTCCGGTTAAATGATTATTCCTGTGGATGGACTAACCCGTTTATTTTTATGAATTGAATGTTGATTATGAGTATTATTTACTTGTGAATAAAATCCCTTTCTGTGATGTCGCTCAGACGTCCGACTGTGGCATTTCTTTTAAAGCCCTTTCTGTGATGTCGCTCAGACGTCCGACTGTGGCATTTCTTTTAAAGCCCTTTCTGTGATGTCGCTCAGACGTCCGACTGTGGCATTTCTTTTAAAGCCCTTTCTGTGATGTCTCTCAGACGTCCGACTGTGGCATTTCTTTTAAAGCCCTTTCTGTGATGTCGCTCAGACGTCCGACTGTGGCATTTCTTTTAAAGCCCTTTCTGCGATGTCGCTCAGACGTCCGACTGTGGCATCATTTCCTTATTTTTATTTGTTCACCTTTCGAGGCGTTGCTTCAGACACCCGATCGGTTTTTATTTATGATATGTTGGGACTTCAGGCGGACTACCGCCGTTTCCCTTTTACTTAATTCGCTATGCTAATTTTTGAATATACATTGGTGAATTCATCGTGACGCATTCATGCCTGCATTTATTATATCTCATGTCCGAACTGTCTTGCGAGTACTTTCAAAGTACTCACTGGCTTGTTGATTTGGCCAGATGCTGACGAAGGCAATCTCATGGATGAAGAGTTCGATAGCGAGTCTGACGCCTAGAGGAATCCTAGTTAGTCTCGTGCGACCCTGGATTTGGTCACTATATTATATCCGCTTCCGCTACCAAATAAATTCATCGAGCCTCACCTCGATGCTCGATGAGATGCCAGTTTTAGAGTCATGTATCTCACTCCCCGTTGTGTTTTTCCACCACCCTATCCTCGAGTCAGTAGTATGCCTCCACACCACTGTGTCATGTCCGCCATTATGTATAATTATCGGCGTGCTTGTAATACTTTGATTGAGCAACCGTAGCTCGACCCTGTAATATATTTTATGCTACTGGCTTATTGTATCAAGAATCTGTCTGCCGGTAAGGAGAAATTTTCTCATACTGGACTCAAAAGATTGGTTTCTCAGTAAATATTTTTTTATTGGAAAACCGGTCATGACATCCGGCGCGCAGTGTTGTCTTCGGCATTGCAAGGCGGGTTCTTCCTCCGAACACAACAAAGAAGAGCTTGAATACCAGGATAGTGTCCGACCCTGCAAAATAAATTCCACATACCACCGTAAAGGGAATAATATTTCCACAAATCTTAATCTGCTGACACGCTTTGGCAACATGACATCAGGCCATGGCTCAGTGATTATTCGAACCGGCTTTCTTCAACCAACTCCACACATAACGCGAGGTGGTTTCTTGACACATCTTGTCAAAGTAGAGATTGTGTTCCCCTAATTACGGGATTCTCATCCATACGGTTGTGGGTAACCCAACCATGCCTAGGACTCCTAGATTTTAGGCAAGTCCCAAACGGCCACTAGGAGGACACTTGATATTCACCCTCTTTATAAAGGGACAAGGCTTTTACTTTTTCCCCTCCCGTGCTCAATCGAATCCATCCCCCGCCTCGAGTTCTAACACCCAAAGCCCAGGTCAGGTGCTTCAGACCTTCAATCATGTCCGAATCTAGCCTTCAAGGCCGGTGGATGCCCTCCTCTGTTACGTAAGAGGATATCAAGAAGTTGAGGGAGGCCAGATACCTGACCGCCGAGGTTTCGCATCGGCTGCCTGCCCGAGGGCAGGTCGTCCCTACTCCCGAACCCAATGAGAACATTGTGTTCATCGCCCACTTCCTCCGAGGTTTAGGCCTCACTCTAGATCCCTTCGTTAGGGCTTTGATGTTCTATTACGGGCTAGATTTCCACGATCTAGCCTCAAACTCCTTTCTCCACATCTCGGCATTTATCGTCGTATGTGAGGCCTTCCTCCGTATTACCCCTCACTTCGGCCTGTGGCTCAAGACCTTTTACGTGAAGCCGAAGATGGTCGAGGGGCAGCATGTAGCGTGCGGAGGCGCATTAATAAGCAAGATCGCTGGAGCTCCATGGCCAAAGGGTTCGTTTCTAGAGGTGTCCGGATTATGGCAATGGGAGTGGTTTTAAATCACAGCTCCCAGAAGTGCCAAGCGGGTGGCTGCCCCTGCTTTCCGCTCGGGCCCTCCACCACAACTGATGTCATGGATTAGCAGAGGGTTGAGCTGGGGTCCATCCAAGGACGTGCCTATACTGCGGAGCCGCATTCAAGATCTCTTCGAAGGATATTTTAGTCTGGTTATGGTGGTGCAAGTCATGCTGGTTCGTCGAGTCCAGCCTTGCTAATGCCGGCCCCTCCGCGTGTGGGAGTTCAACCCAGAAGGACCCCGAACTATTCATAATTTCCTCGGCCTGACGCACGAGGAGATGTATAAATCATTCTTCGGACCCCAAATAGAGTGTCCGGATACTACCGAGGACGTGGGCCTGAGCAGCAACCGCACCGCCGACCAAGTAAGTAATCCTCTAGCTGAACACACTGTCTTTCATTTATCATGACGTCATTCTGAGAAATCTCTCTTTGACCAGGACTGACTAACAAAGGTGAAGATGATTCGGTGTTCGGCCCCCCTTCCTGAGGGTTTGGACAATCCGGTACTGGAAAAGATTCTCGAGCTAGCACCTTGCCCGGAGCCCTGAAAGGAAGATAAAGGGGGGAATAATGAGGGCGGAAGCGGGCCCCGATCGCTACCAATTCCAACCGAGGGAATGAGCGCCTCCGTGAAGGAGGATAACCAAGGGGAAGAATCTGACCTTCTCTCACTTCGGGGAAGGAAGAGGACTGCCTCTAAAGATCCGGAAACCAAGGCTTCCAAACGGGAGAAGAAGTCTCCACCAGAGGGTCCTGCCTCGGAGGGTGCTTTTGCCGCACAAAGTCCACGCGGGGATCAGCCCTCTAACAAGCCATAAGTGATCAAAAAATACTTAATAGTAACGATATTCTACCTTACTTCCGAGGAAAAATGACCGAAGCGTTTATCTTGTAGTTCGGATCTTAGCCCTTCTCAACAGAGCTCGTCTTCGGGGGATCTTCTTCCGGAGATGATGGAGAGCGAAATGCCTCCCCCGGACTCCCCTGCTCAAGAAGCGGGCGACCTTGAAGTGTCGTCAAGGAAGGCCTCCCCGGGTCTGGTGAGGCCAGAAGATAATCCTATGGTCATCCGAAGTCCCCGGTATCCGGCTCTTGAAGAGGGCAAACAAAAGAGTCTGACGCCGTCTAGTATGCGGTTGGACGCACTGAGGGATCTGCTAAGGCGGGCGACCATCTCGGAAGAACACCGTACATTGATGGGTTCGGTGATGGAAAGGATTTCATCCGCCGAAAGCGGGTTGCATGACGCCTTTATGAGTCTACTAATGGGCTTTGAGGTACGTAAAATGATATACCTTTGTAATAGTACCACACATTTTTAGGTGTGCCCTGTGTAGATAGTAGCCCCTGAGACTCTGGTTGTCACCGAGAACAGCGGCAAGCAGAGGATTGTAGTCCCAGGTAATAACCATACCGCTTTAATGTGCAGGTAGTGGAAGCTCCGGTGGCTAGCCGGACTCATGAGTTTGCCGAACTAAAGCGGCAACTGGATGCGGCGGATGCCGACATCGAGCTTGTTAACAAGAGGCTTGACGAGGCACAGGGTAAGTGATATTTTCTGGTGAATGTCACATAGTAAGAGCAGCGTGATGCCAGTATTTTTAATATTTTGTGACTGCAGATGGAGCTACCACCGTGGAAACCCTTCGGGCGGAACTTGCCCGAGCCAAAGAACAAGAAAGGATTAGTAATGCGGCCGCTTTAAAGGAGACCGAAGAGCTAAGAGCTGAGAAGGCTGCACATTGCGAGAGCAAAGAGAAGATGGCCAAGATGGCCGTAAAGTTAAAAGACACTGCCCATCGTTGCCAGTTCCTTGAAGAAGAAAACCGAGCGAAGGCAACGGACCTTGAAAAGGCCACGATGGCGACCAAAGACACCCGCTCTGTCATGAGAGCGAAGAAGGAGGAGCTGCGTGAAGCAGGTGATATTGTGGCTGGGAAGCCCTTTTGCTGCGGAGGAAGTTCGGAGATCCATGGTATGCCCCTCTGGATCGGCTGTGGAGTTCGGCAGACGCATATCTGGATTTGACGGCGAGTGCTGTCGATGCGGATGAATACTTCCGAGATCAGAAATATCGTGAAGTGGACAAGCTATTCTGGTCGCAGTTTAACGTTCCAGAGCGTCCGCTTCCACTAACTGATCAGCTTGCCGAATGGGCTGAACTAAATAGATTGTCTGGACTTGCCATGAGGTACGTCGTAGATCATTTGTGGCCGGAAAAGCCGAAGCTGAACAGCTATTTCAGCTTACTGCAGCAGTTCCTTGGTGCGGTGCCGCACATTAATGCAATGAAGAGGTCGGCGTGTATAGAAGGCTCGCGGATGGCCCTTGCCCGTGTCAAAGCATACTGGGCGGAGATGGATGCTACCACTGTTGCAGCGCAGGCTTCGGCCATAGGCCGAGTGGCTGCCAAGCACTATTTTGAAGAAGTTCTTGAGGGTGCTTGCTTGATTAAGGCCCAGTGCTCAAAGAATATTATGTTTGAATGACATGTATTCCCATTGTAAAAACAATGTTTTTATTGAGTTTAACAAGGCTGTTTTTATACGTGTGCCTGAAAGTATTGTGATGCCTCCTGTGCGGCCGTTTATGTATACATGTGTATAACCTAAAAGATTGCAGTCGTCGGCTTCAGCCCCCACGCATATAATGCGGGGGTGTTCGCAGAAGATGCGTATTCACACTTAATCCAACGTCTTGGTCCTAATAAGGAGGTGATGGCGCAGCGAACTAGGCAACCGGACTATAATGCTTTAACACTTTCACTTAACCATAGGAGTTTGACAGTGGGGCTACTATATAGCCCCTGGAGGCTCCGCACTCATCCGAATTCGGGGTGCGTACTTGCCTAGCCAGGAAATGGCCCTTCGTTAAGGCGGAGGAATTCTAAGATTCTGATGGGTCATCGAGTGGTTAACCAATCTCGTGCTATATCATGACAGTCAGTTTTCGGCTTTCTCTACTGAGGTGCTCGTCCGGATGAACCAGGGCACAACCGCAGTAGTTCTCCTGGTGCCGCCTTAGCCGATAGAGAGGAACGTAAGGCAGCAAAACACAGGAGCCGGGAAAACCCAACATTTGACCAAAGACATGATTCGGAGTTGATGCATATAAGGCCAAACTCGCGACGCCGAACACTCCCTAAGGTATTCGGTCTTTATTGTGGGCCTGAACAGCGCCCTTTGCAAGAAGCCCCTGGTGTCCAGGTACGTGCATTACTCTGACGTGGCCACATGCCAAGACGTCAGCATCCTTCTCAATTGTACTAATAATCCAAGGGATGTGTATCCACAAGAGATAGTAAAAAAGGTTGACGCAGGGTCTTAATCTAAAAAGAATCCTTGGAACGGGTCCCTACTGCACGTCTATGCTTGGGTCTCTGTTGTGCCATATTCTGGACGGGTGTAGCACGATGGTCATCTGTAAAAGAGAGGAACTTAGGTGAAAATTTGTTGTGCAAAAAAGTAGGTTTAAAGAAACCATGTACAGTTCAAGATGAGTAAAAATTGCCACTTGTCTAAGCACGTTGAGCCCCTTGTATTTCTAATAGGGGTGTGGTCATCAAAACCTGTATGAATTACATATAGCTGCGCCGGACTCTTCTAACCGTGTCCGTGGTCTTGACGACCTATCGAATGCTTTAGTTGGTGAGGCTGTTTTAGTGTGCGGCTGCCAAGGCAGCCGCACTCTCTTCGGAATGCAGGGATCGCTGAATATTTCCATTTACTGTAATGATGCCACGTGGACCGGGCATCTTAAGCGTGAGGGAAGCGTAATGCAGTATTGCATTAAAGCGAGCGAAAGCTTCACGTCCAAGTAGTGCTTGATGGCCACTTTGGAACGGAGCAATGTGGAAGGTCAAATTTTCGCTACGGAAGTTGTCGGGGAAGCCGACAACTTCTAGTAGCAGGGAGCCTGTGCAATGAGCCCCTGGGCCTGGCGTTACTCCTCTAAAGGTAGTGTTGCTGCGGCAAATTTTCGTTAGGTCTATCCCCATTTTGCAGATTGTGTCCTGATATATCAGGTTTAAGCTGCTGCCGCCGTCCATCAGGACTCGTGTGAAGTGGTATCCGTCAATTATTCGATCTAATACCAAGGCTGCCCATCCTGCGCTCCGGATACTTGCTGAGTAATCCTGATGGTTGAAGGTGATTGGTTGAGACGGCCAGTGGCAAAACTCCACGGTGATAGGCCCTTGGGCATGTTTATCTGGGAATGCTGCTTTGCTTCTCCCCTTTATCACGTGTAACATGTTTACTATTTTGACTTCTGGTGGAAATTTCTTCTGTACCCCAGTGTTTTGCTTGCGAGGCTCATCCTCGTCTTCGCTTGGTGTATCCCGCCCCTTATGTTCGGCGTTGAACTTGCCAGACTGCTTGAAGACCCAACATTCTCTGTGGGTATGATTTGCAGGTTTATCGGGGGTGCTATGGATCTGACAAATTTGGTCCAGAATTTTGTTTAGGCTGGACAGTTCATCTCTGGCGCCTTTAGAGGGCGGCTTTTGCTGACCTGGCCGAGAGCTTCTGAATCCGGTGTTTACCGCCGTGCTCTTCAGGCTGTCTTCTTTATTCCGGCGCTTATTATTTTTGTTGCGTCATGATTTCCCGTTTCCATCTCTAACTTCGGATGTACTTGGGTCGCTGGTGTTGCATCGGGCTAGCCAGCTGTCCTCGCCCGCGCAAAAGCGGGTCATGAGGCTTGTTAATGCTGCCATTATTCTCGGCTTCTCTTGGCCGAGGTGTCTGGCAAGCCATTCTTCTCGGACGCTCTGTTTAAAAGCTGCCAAGGCTTCAGCGTCCGGACAGTCGACTATTTGTTTTTTTTTAGTAAGAACCATGTTCCAAAGCTTTCGGGATGACTCTCCGGGCTGTTGAGTTATATGACTTAAATCGTCCGCATCCGGAGGTCGGACATAAGTCCCTTGAAAATTTGCCCGAAAAGCGTCTTCGAGCTCTTCCCAGCTTCCAATGGAGCTTTCGGGGAGGCTTTTAAGCCAGTGCCGAGCTGGCCCTTTGAGTTTGAGGGGTAAATACTTAATGGCGTGGAGATCATCTCCTCGAGCCATATGGATATGGAGGATATAGTCCTCAATCCAGACCCGAGGGTCTGTTGTTCCATCGTATGCCTCTATGTTTACGGGTTTGAATCCCACTGAAAATTAATGGTCCAGCACCTCGTCGGAGAAACATAGGGGGTGTGCGGCACCCCTGTATCTGGGTGTACCGCGTTGTTCGGATGTTTGTTGTGTTGCATCGTATGCTGGAGCGCGCTTGCGTGGTCCATAGATGGATCTGGTTGCGCCGTCCTTTTGATGCGATCCCTCGCATGGATAGCGTATTAGCTTATGTGCGGCGTTGTTTGCCGCTCTATGTTGGCCGTAAGGTCGTCTATCCGGCCAGATGGCCATTTCAATTTTTGGTTGCGGGGGATCTAAGGCCTCCTCATCGAATTCAGGTAGCAACTTCCGCTTCAGGTAGCTCTTGGTGGGGGGATTACCGCCGTACCTCGCTGCTGCGTTGAGTACTTAACTCCATCTGATTCTGAGTGTGTCTTGCGCAGCCTTGAGCCTTTGCTTCTGCTTTTTTAGACTCCTCGCGGTGGCAACAAGCCTTTGACGGTCGTTCTGTTGCTCCGGGTGTCTGCCCGGTGTGATGTCGTCCGAACTATTATCTTTGACAGAGTCAGGTTGTTCGGTTTGATTCTCTGTGTTGCCGTGGTCCGATGATGGTTCACCCTACTCTAACGCTGGGTCTATATGATCGTTGTTTCTACCGAGGCGGGATTTGAAGCGGCGCCTACGCTTCCGCTTTGACTGCTTCTCGAGGGGACAACCCTTCGTTGCGTCCTTCCGTTCCTCGCCGTCATTTTGTTTTGGTGTGTCCACCATGTATATGTCATGTGATATGGGAAGTGGTTCCTGTTCGTCTCCTGCATCGTCGTCCATACCGGTGTCTTCGGAGTCGAAGTCGAGCATGTTGGTTAAATCATCGACAGTGGATACTAAGTGGGTGGTGGGTGGGTGGCGAATTTCTTCGTCATCCGCATCCCAATCCTGCCGGACATGGTTCGGCCAGGATCCTCCTGATAAACTTCAGTATGTCGCCAAAGGGCGAGTGCTGAAAAATATCCGCAGAGGTAAACTCCATGATCGGTGCCCAATTGGATTCGTTAGGAACGAGCGCAGGCGGTTCAGAGTCTGTGGCCGGAGAAGGATCTGACACTTTTACAACATGGCTCTCGTGAAGGGTAAGGTCGATATTCGGCTCGATCGCCGCTGAGGATACGGCCTCCATGACGGGGTCTAACCGCCCGTCCATGAATGGCGCAACTGGCTCCGAATTGAGTCTCGGAGCGGCTGCCGGTGCGATCTCCTGAATACGGTCCGATGGTAGAGCTAAATCGTACTCATCGTGACCGCGTGGCGCACAAGGCAGGGGCTCGAATCTGTGGAAGATCAAGTCTCCGCGGATATCGGCTGTGTAATTTAAGCTTCCCAACCTGACCTGGTGGCCAGGGGCGTAACTTTCGATATGCTCCAGATGGCCAAGCGAGTTGGCCCGCAGTGCGAAGCCGCCAAACACAAAGATCTGTCCGGGAAGAAAAGTCTTACCCTGGACCGCATCGCTATTGATGATAATAGGGGCCATCAATCCTAACGGTGATGACACAGAGGAACTCTCAATGAAAGCACCAATGTCGGTGTCAAAACCGGCGGATCTCGGGTAGGGGGTCCCGAACTATGCGTCTAAGGCGGATGGTAACAGGAGGCAAGGGACACGATGTTTTACCAAGGTTCGGGCCCTCTTGATGGAGGTAAAACCCTACGTCCTGCTTGATTTATTCTTGATGATATGTATATTACAAGAGCTGATCTACCACGAGATCAGAGAGGCTAAACCCTAGAATCTAGCCTATGGTATGATTGTATGTTGTGCTACGGACTAAAACCCTCCGGTTTATATAGACACCGGAGGGGGCTAGGGTTACACAATGTCGGTTACAAAGGAGGAGATATCCATATCCGTACTTCCTAGCTTGCCTTCCACGCCAAGTAGAGTCCTATCCGAACATGGGACGAAGTCTTCAATCTTGTATCTTCATAGTCCAACAGTCCAGCCAAAGGATATAGTCCAGCTGTCCGGAGACCCCCTAATCCAGGACTCCCTCAAAAGTCATACCAACATCAATCTTAGAACATAATGGATACTAGGGATCAAACCCTAACAAAAATAACTCGATTACATGATAAATCTCATCCAATCCATCATCGTCTAGCAAGCCTACGATGGAATTACTCACGCACGGTGGTGAGCATCATGAAATTGGTGATGGAGGATGGTTGATGATGACGATGGCGACGGATTCCCCTCTCCGGAGCCCTGAACGGACTCCAGATCAGCCCTCCCGAGAGGTTTTAGGGCTTGGTGGCGGCTCCGTATCGTAAAACGTGATGAATCCTTCTCTTTGATTTTTTTCTCCCCAAAAGCTAATATATAGAGTTGGAGTTGAGGTCGGAGGAGCTCCAGGGGGCCCATGAGGTAGGGGCGCGCCCAGGGGGGCAGGTGCGCCCCCCACCCTCGTGGCTAGGGTGTGGGCCCCCTGGTCTTCATCTTTTGCAAGGATTTTTTATTATTTCCAAAAAGATGTTCCATGAAATTTCAGGTCATTTAGCCAAGAGTGCTGGTCACATATTAATATTAACTGGATAACACATGGTACAAGACTTCAATGGATTGAGCAAGCAAAAACTACGTGGAATAGCCCGATGTTCATGGACATCTTCCTATAGGCTGCTTGGAGCATATGGAAAGAGAGAAACAACAAACACTTCAGAGGGATTTCACCTTCGAAATCATCCTGGCTGGCTAGGTTGAGAGATGACCTTTCCCTTCTTCGTTACAGAGTGGGAGAAAAACTTCAACCCTTTTTGTCCTCTTTTGTAAATAGTATTTAACTTTACTCTTTTGTTCCCTCTTTCTAGTGTTTACCCCTCCCCAATAGTTACACCATGGCTATGGATGTAAGGTTATGACTTTGTAAGACTTTTTGTCACTTAATTTAATACATATAGTAGGAGCCTCTCCTACTGTTTGAAGTGTCAAAAAAAATTTCAGGTCATTCCAAGAAGTTTTGTTTCTGCACATAAATAATACCATGGCAATTCTGCTGAAAACAGCGTCAGTCCGGGTTAGTTCCATTCAAATCATGCAAGTTAGAGTCCAAAACAAGGGCAAAAGTGTTTGGAAAAGTAGATACTACGGAGACGTATCTGCGGTCAGGAGTGAATCGATGTTCATCTCCGACGGGCCCAAAGACTCATCCGAAGAGGATACGTCGATACGGGATTTGGAGGGGCTGCATGATCATGTTCGGCATGATAAGAAATAATAAAATAAAACATACCAGGAGCTATTATGGTATCCGGATAATTACGACTTCGCCAGGGGCTTGTCCCTGGGCAACCACTCCTCGTCGCTAAAAGCGGCCGCCGTGGAGCAGTCCGAAAGGAGAGTCCTTCCCTTCTTGGACCCTTCGGCTTCCCCTGATGGGGCGGCCTTCCTTTTCTTGTCTCCCCCGGGTGTTATCGGACGATGATTCCGATATGACCTTGCGTCGGAGACCTTTCCTGGTCCCTGTTGCCTTCTTCTTGGCCTTCTTCTCCGTCGCCTCATAGGGCGCCAGAGCCAGCATCTCCGTTAAGAGAGCACTTGCTGGATCCTCGGGCAGTGGGGCCGGACAGTCGATCTGCTCCATTGTCGCGGCCCATTCCTGTTAAATGGCATGGAGGCTTAGATCCCCCACATGATTATACCGGGGAAAGAAACATCTTATGAGATATAAAGAGCTTACCAGATTGGCAGGGCGCTTTGTGCTGAGTCCGCGATCCTTGGTAAGGGGAGGAGGTACCTCAACGGCCTTGAATAGCACCCTCCTGACGTCTTGGTGTGTCGTGTCAAAAAGCTCTCGTAGCGTCTGGTGCTTGGCCGGGTCAAACTCCAACAAATTGAATGCCTGTCCTTGGCACGGAAGGATCTGGTGGAACAGCATGACCTGGACCACGTTGACAAGCTTGATTTTCTTGCTTATCATATTTCTTACGCAGTTCTGGAGTCCGGTCAGCTGCATCGATGAACCCCAAGATAGGCCCTTGTCTTTCCAGGAGGTGAGCCGCGTGGGGATGCCGGATCGAAATTCGGGGGCTGCCACCCAATTGGTGTCGCGCGGTTCGTTGATGTAGAACCACCCCGATTGCCACCCCTTCACTGTCTCCACATAGGAGCCTTCAAGCCAGGTGACGTTGGGAATTTTTCCCACCATGGCGCCTCCGCACTCCGCTTGCTGGCCGAGCACCACCTTTGGTTTAACGTTGAAGGTTTTCAGCCACATGCCGAAGTGGGGCTTGATGCGAAGGAAGGCCTCGCACACGACGATAAACGTCGAGATGTTGAGGATGAAATTTGGGGCCAGATCGTGGAAGTCCAGTACGTAGTAGAACATGAGCCCGCGAACAAAGGGGTGGAGGGGAGATCCTAGCCCGTGGACGAAATGGGTGAGGAATACAACCCTTTCGTAGGGTTTGGGGTTAGGGACGATCTGCCCCTCGTCTGGGAGCCGGTGCGCGATGTCTGCGGCCAGGTATCCGGCTTCCCGGAGCTTCGTAATGTTCTCCTCCGTAACGAAGGAGACGATCCACTTGCCTCCTGCTTCGGACATGTTTGGAGTGGATTTACAGAGAAAATGCGAACTTGGTCACTGGAGCTTGCTACCTCTTGAGCACTGCGTTGGTTTTCCCCGAAGAGGAAGGGATGATGCAGCAAAGTAGTGTAAGTATTTCCCTCAGTTTTTGAGAACCAAGGTATCAATCCAGTAGGAGGCTATGTGTGAGTCCCTCGTACTTGCACAAAACAAATAAATCCTCGCAACCAACGCGAATAGGGGTTGTCAATCCCTACACGGCCACTTACGAGAGTGAGATCTGATAGATATGATAAGATAATATTTTTGGCACTTTTGTGATAAAGATGCAAAGTAAAATAAAGGCAAAGGAAATAACTAAGTAGTAGGAGATTAATATGATAAAGATAGACCCGGGGGCCATAGGTTTCACTAGTGGCTTGTCTCGAGAGCATAAGTATTCTACGGTGGGTGAACAAATTACTGTTGAGCAATTGACAGAGTTGAGCATAGTTATGAGAATATCTAGGTATGATCATGTATATAGGCATCACGTCCGAGACAAGTAGACCGACTCCTGCCTGCATCTACTACTATTACTCCACTCATCGACCGCTATCCAGCATGCATCTAGAGTATTAAGTTAAAAACAGAGTAACGCTTTAAGCAAGATGACATGATGTAGAGGGATAGACTCATGTAATATTATGAAAACCCCATCTTGTTATCCTCGATGGCAACAATACAATACGTGCCCTGGTGCCCCTACTGTCACTGAGAAAGGACACCGCAAGATTGAAGCCAAAGCTAAGCACTTCTCCCATTGCAAGAGAGATCAATCTAGTAGGCCAAACCAAACCGATAATTCGAAGATACTTGCAAAGATAACCAATCATACATAAAAGAATTCAGAGAATATTCAAATATTATTCATAGATAGACTTGATCATAAACCGGCAATTCATCGGTCTCAACAAACACACCACAAAAAGAAGATTGCATCGAATAGTTCTCCACAAGAGAGGGGGAGAACATTGTATTGAGATCCAAAAAGAGAGAAGAAGCCATCTAGCTAATAACTATGGACCCGTAGGTCTAAGGTAAACTACTCACACTTCATCGGAGAGGCTATGGTGTTGATGTAGAAGCCCTCCGTGATCGATGCCCCCTCCGGCGGAGCTCTGGAACAGGCCCCAAGATGGGATCTTGTGGATACAGAAAGTTGCAGCGGAGGAATTAGGTTTTTGGCTCCGTATCTGATCGTTTGGGGGTACGTAGGTATATATAGGAGGAAGGAGTGCGTCGGTGGAGCAAAAGGGGGCCCACGAGGGTGGAGGGCGCGCCTAGGGGGGGTAGGCGCGCCCCCTACCTCGTGGCCTCCTCTTTTGTGTCTTGACATAGGTTCCAAGTCTCTCGGGTCTTGTTTGTTGAGAAAATCACGTTCCCGAAGGTTTCATTCCGTTTGGACTCCGTTTGATATTCCTTTTCTTTGAAACCCTAAAACAGGCAAAAAACAGCAATTCTGGGCTGGGCCTCCGGTTAATAGGTTAGTCCCAAAAATAATATAGAAGTGGATAATAAAGCCCAATAATGTCCAAAACAGTAGATAATATAGCATGGAGAAATCAAAAATTATAGATACGTTGGAGACGTATCAAGCATCCCCAAGCATAATTCCTGCTCGTCCTCAAGTAGGTAAATGATAAAAACAGATTTTTTGATGCGGAGTGCTACTTGGCATAATTTTTAATGTAATTCTTCTTAATTGTGGTATGAATATTCAGATCCGAAATATTCAAGACAAAAGTTTAATATTGACATAAAAATAATAATACTTCAAGCATACGAACAAAGCAATTATGTCTTCTCAAAATAACATGGCCAAAGAAAGTTATCCCTACAAAATCATATAGTCTAGCTATGCTCCATCTTCACCACACAATATATTTAAATCATGCACAACCCCGATGACAAGCCAATCAATTGTTTCATACTTTTGACATTCTCAAAACTTTTTCAATTTTCACGCAATACATGAGCGTGAGCCATGAACATAGCACTATAGGTGGAATAGAACGGTGGTTGTGGAGAAGACAAAAAGGGGAAGATAGTCTCACATCAACTAGGCGTATCAACGGGCTATGGAGATGCCCATCAATAGATATCAATGTGAGTGAGTAGGGATTGCCATGCAACGGATGCACTAGAGCTATAAGTATATGAAAGCTCAAAAAGAAACTAAGTGGGTGTGCATCCAACTTGCTTGCTCATGAAGACCTAGGGCGATTTGAGGAAGCCCATCATTGGAATATACAAGCCAAGTTCTATAATGAAAAATTCCCACTAGTATATGAAAGTGATCACATGAGAGACTCCCTACTATGAATATCATGGTGCTACTTTGAAGCACAAGTGTGGGAAAAGGATAGTAACATTGTCCCTTCTCTCTTTTTCTCCCATTTTTTTATTTGGGCCTTTTCTCTTTTTTATGGCCTCTTTTCTTTCTCCCCTTTTTCCGTCCGGAGTCTCATCCCGACTTGTGGGGGGAATCATAGTCTCCATCATCCTTTCCTCACTGGGACAATGCTCTAATAATGATGATCATCACACTTTTATTTTTCTTACAACTCAACAATTACAACTTGATACTTAGCACAAAATATGACTCTATATGAATGCCTCCGGCGGTGTACCGGGATATGCAATGACATGAGTGACATGTATGAAAGAATTACGAATGGTGGCTTTGCCACAAATATGATGTCGACTACATGATCATGCTAAGAAATATGACAATGATGGAGTGTGCCATAATAAACGGAACGGTGGAAAGTTGCATGGTAATATATCTCAGAATGGCTATGGAAATGCCATAATAGGTAGGTATGGTGGCTGTTTTGAGGAAGGTATATGGTGGGTGTATGATACCGGCGAAAGGTGCGCGGTATTAGAGAGGCTAGCAAACGTGGAAGGGCGAGAGTGCGTATAATCCATGGACTCAACATTAGTCATAAAGAACTCATATAATTATTGCAAAAATCTACAAGTTATCAAAGAAAAGTATTACGCGCATGCTCCTAGGGGGTAGATTGGTAGGAAAAGACCATCGCTCGTCCCCGACCGCCACTCATAAGGAAGACAATCAAAAAATAAACCATGCTCCGACTTCATCACATAACGGTTCACCATACGTGCATGCTACGGGAATCACAAACTTTAACACAAGTATTCTTCAAATTCACAACTACTCAACTAGCACAACTTTAATATCACCATCTTCATATCTCAAAACAATTATCAAGCATCGAACTTCTCATAGTATTCAACACACTCATAAGAAAGTTTTATTGTTATTGTATACCAAGCATATTAGGATTTTAATAAAATTACCATGCTATATAAGACTCTCAAAATAATCTAAGTGAAGCATGAGAGATCAATAGTTTCTATAAAACAAATCCACCACCATGCTCTAAAACATATAAGTGAAGTACTAGAGCAAAACTACATAACTCAAAACATATAAGTGAAGCACATAGAGTATTCTAACAAATTCCTAATCATGTATGGCTCTCTCAAAAGTTGTGTACAGAAAGGATGATTGTGGTAAACTAACAAATAAAGACTCAAATCATACAAGACGCTCCAAGCAAAACACATATCATGTGGCGAATAAAAATATAGCTCCAAGTAAAGTTACCGATAGAAGTAGACGAAAGAGGGGATGCCTTCTGGGGCATCCCCAAGCTTTGGCTTTTAGGTGTCCTTAGATTATCTTGGGGGTGCCATGGGCATCCCCAAGCTTAGTCTCTTGCCACTCCTTGTTCCATAATCTATCAAATATTTACCCAAAACTTGAAAACTTCACAACACAAAACTTAAAGTAGAAAATCTCATGAGCTCCGTTAGCGAAAGAAAACAAAATACCACTTCAAGGTACTGTAATGAACTCGTTATTTATTTATATTGGTGTTATACCTACTGTATTCCAACTTCTCTATGGTTTATAAACTATTTTACTAGCCATAGATTCATCAAAATAAGCAAACAACACACGAAAAACAGAATCTGTCAAAAAAAGAACAGTCTGTAGTAATCTGTAGCTAGCGCAAGATCTGGAACCCCAAAAATTCTAAAATAAATTTCTGGACGTGAGGAATTTATCTATTAATCATCTGCAAAAATAATTAACTAAATAACACTTTTCAAATAAAAATGACAGCAGTTCTCGTGAGCGCTAAAGTTTCTGTTTTTTACAGCAAGTGTAAGAAGACTTTCCCCAAGTCTTCCCAACGGTTCTACTTGGCACAAACACTAATTAAACACAAAAAACACAACCAAAACAGAGGCTAGATAAATTATTTATTACTAAACAGGAGCAAAAACCAAGGAATAAAAATAAAATTGGGTTGCCTCCCAACAAGCGCTATCGTTTAACGCCCCTAGCTAGGCATAACAAGCAAGGATAGATCTAGGTATTGCCATCTTTGGTAGGTGTCAGTGTCAAAACCGGCGGATCTCGGGTAGGGGGTCCCGAACTGTGCGTCTAAGGCGGATGGTAATAGGAGGCAGGGGACAAGATGTTTTACCCAGGTTCGGGCCCTCTTGAAGGACGTAAAACCCTACGTCCTGCTTGATTTATTCTTGATGATATGGGTATTACAAGAGTTTTCATCTACCACGAGATCAGAGAGGCTAAACCCTAGAAGATAGCCTATGGTATGATTGTATGTTGTCCTACAGACTAAAACCCTCCGGTTTATATAAACACTAGAGGGGGCTAGGGTTACACAAGGTCGGTTACAAAGGAGGAGATATCCATATCCGTACTGCCTAGCTTGCCCTCCATGCCAAGTAGAGTCCTATCTGGACACGGGACGAAGTCTTCAATCTTGTATCTTCATAGTCCAACAGTCCGGGCAAAGGATATAGTCTGGCTGTCCGGAGACCCCCTAATCCAGGACTCCCTTAGTAGCCCCTAAACCGGGCTTCAATGACGATGAGTCTGGCGCGCAGTGTTGTCTTCGGCATTGCAAGGCGGGTTCTTCCTCCGAACACATCAAAGAAGAGTTTGAATACCATGATAGTGTCCGACCCTGCAAAATAAATTCCATGTACCACCATAGAGAGAATAATATTTCCACAAATCTTAATCTACTGACACGCTTTGGCAACATGACATCAGGCCATGGCTCAGTGATTATTCGAACCGTTTTTCTTCAACCAGCTCCACACATAACGCGAGGCGGTTTCTTGACACGTCTTGTCAAAGCAGAGATCGTGTTCCCCTAATTATGGGATTCTCATTCATACGGTTGTGGGTAACCCAACCGTGCCTAGGACTCCTAGATTTTAGGCAAGTCCCAAACGACCACTAGGAGGACGCTTCACTACAGGGAAAACGGTCTATTGCAATGAATTTTTTTGTTGCAATAAGTAACAAACTGTTGCAATAAGTAACAAACTGTTGCAATATGTATCTATCGCAACAAAGTAGAAATTGTTGCCAAGCGTCGCAATAAACTCCGTGGCAATAGGATAATGCAACATTTTTTGGTATTGTGGCAACATGGAATGGTATCGCAACGATTTTTCTCGTGGCATTTGAATTATATTGCCATGAGCCCCGCCGTTGCGGCACACACATATGGCCACAAAATATTCTTTGTGGCAATAACCTAGCGCAACGAATGAGATTTCATGGCAAGACCCTCTCGCAACGACATAATTTTGTGGCAACACACTTGTTGCAACGACCAAGGATTTGTAGCAAAAACTTATTGCAACATGCAAATTTTGTGGTGATACATTATCGCAACAGGCAGGTTTCGTGGCAATATATTTTTGCGGCGGGTGTAATTCCATGGTGATAACCTATTGCATGTATTATATATTACACTAATAATGATCCAAGCACCATTTACAAGTACAGAACAATGCTCACATGTTGATAATGGTAGAAGAAAATCATGAGTACATGTACAATGCATTCATTCATTCATTAACAAGTTCAAGAATAAAACATCCAAGTCAGATACATGTTCTACAAAGTCTGAAAGGAAATCTAAATATTCAAACAAACAAGATACATATGACTTCATCTAGTCAACAAGCATTTTTCAAGACATCACTTTTCTTCACTTCACGTAGAAAAACCGTCCTACAAGGCGCCTCCTAAACTGGTAATAAATCGTGTTGGGATCTTTCTTCTTCATTTAGAGAAAACCATCCTATAAGGCAAAAATAAAATTTGAAGCTTATAGTTAGTTAAGACAGTAAAGACAAATACACAATAAAAATGATTATAAATAAGGGTTGATGATTCAACATGGGATGGATTCCATATTTATAATCCATATCAAGAATGTACTGTAATATTTATTCATTAGCACTTCTGACATATTACTATGGCTACTTCTGTACAGTCATTTAGCAAGAAAAGATACGTGTTGTTTACACAGATACAAGGTCTATAAATAGATGATTAGCGAGCAGCGAATACAAAAGTTTCTATTCTAACATGAATGACCGAATTTCAATGAAATACATCAGGTTTCCTCGTTGAGGGCATTCACGAAAGAAGATATTTGCCTCTTTTTATTTGTGGCACATAAACATTAATATCTCAAAGTAGGCAGAGAACTAAAGGGTTGATCATGCTACTTGAGAAAGTAATCATGCCTTTTTTCTATGTAAACATACTAATGAAAAGCAGAAAGGGTAATCCGTACACCAATGCATGGATAACATGAGTTCCACCAGTTTATACTTGCATGTAATCTGCTGGTTGTTCCACGTATAGGCTATTGCACGTATAGAAGAAAAGGTTGGCATGCTTATTATGTTTCTCAACTTAGTATTTCACTTAATAATTAGCATGTGTGGTAGAAACACATGCAAACCAAGGCACAAGTTTTTCTTTGTTTTACTTGCATTTTCCTGAATCAACTATTTTCTTCTCCTCTTCATGACTGATCATGTAGTAAAAGTCTAAAAATTATCCTATCAGTGATTTATCACTTGATATGAGTTTACCCAGAAATGTACCATGTTGCTGAAATCTATTTTCTCCAGCCTAGTATAAGTTTAGAAGTTGTTTACTGGGGCTGCACTACTTTGGTGGATGCCTTCGAGGTACAGATTCTTTTTTGCCTTGTCTTTTGTGTTGTGTTCAGTTTCAGATGGTATAGTTCAGCATGTACATGCTTCAATGGAAACTAGATCTCATAATTTTGTCAAATACCTTATCACTTGGAGGACGACGATGGTGTTTAGCTGCTTGCATAAGCTGGTGTTGAGTAATCATGCTCGAATTTTTAAACAGAGAACTTGACCGATTTCCAGTTCCGTTTCTTGGAGCATCCCTTGCTTGGGAAAACTGCATTGAATAGATAACTCACAAGATTTACTTTTCTCCATAGAACATAATTGTACTAAATTGAAAGCTTTTGTATTACCTGATGTGCGTCTTCCTGTCGAGTTCCCAATATCTGCTCAACATCCGACCTCGTTGATTGCCTAACCTCATTCATAATATCATGCATCATTGCTTGCTTAGCCTCCTCAAGTTCTCTCTGCCTTGCTACGTGTTCCTCCTCAAGCTGTTTTTCCCTGGCAACTCGCTCTTCTTCTCGTTCTCTTTGCCTCTCTGCCTGTTGTTCAACAATTGCCTCCTTAAGTCATGAACCTCGAGGGTTAGCTCAGCATTTTGCCTCTGGATTTCAGAATGTAGTCTTTCAGAACCGCTAGGCGGCTTAGCCATGTATCCTCGGCCACAAGGCTTCAATGATGTACTTTCCATAGTAGATCTGTAGCTATTCTGGAAAATATTGTTTTGCTCTTCACTTGAAATTGGACCACCAATCTCTCCTTCTTTCTCCCTAATCTGGCTGCGTGCATTGTCCTACACCACATAAAGATAGCATACTTAAGTTGTTAAGAATGTTAATATGATATTGCACAACATAAGTAATGTAACAAGCTAGATTTCTTTGTTTGAAAATGTTTCTCACATAAACAGTCTGTGATTCTTCATTAGACCATGATCCATTTCGTGTATGAGTGATCTGCCAAAGTTGTGGAATAGTTGGTTCCTTCCCAGTCTCCTCGTCCCTCTATAAGTATAGAGATATGTCAAATAGAGAACCTTGAAATTTGACCGTACAAAGGTGCATTACATCTACTCTTTTGAGTACCTTCTCATAGCTAATCTGCGAGTACGATTTTGAACCAGCTATATGCCTCGCCTTTTGCTTCTAGCGATTTTCTGTATTTTTTCGGCTAAGCTCCTGCCACACAAAATATAATGAGAGGCATGTTGTAACTAATACAGTTTACTTACTACACCTAAGAGGCATGTTGTAACTAATACAATTTACTTACTACACCTAGTAATGTACACAGAAGTAACCTAGAATTTTAAATCAGTGCCCAAATAATTGATCATATAATCCCACTCCTCTGGAGTTACATCCTCGGGTTTATTGGCCCTTCTTTGAGCATCAGTACTGTATGCTTTGTATGTTGAATGCAAAGTTGACCGCCATCCTCTATAGCGCTCTCTAGCAATTGTTAGTATTTTTCCCTTCGTAGAATATGTGTCCTCCAAATCCCACTTAGCCTAAAAAGGAATGATGACAGGAGTCTGTTATTTATAAATAGATATTGGAGAGGCTATGAAAAATGCTGAAGTACAAACTTATACTTACAATGACATCAGCTACGATTGAATCCTTCACAGAAGAATCAATGGCAGACCACTTGTTCACACCAATGAGTGGTGCCTTCCTTTTCATGTAAACCACCACGTCATCCACAAACATACGATAGTTCTCTCCGATAGAACCTCCCAATGTTTTGGAAAATTCAATGTGAAGCTTTGAGGAACCATTGGCGAATCGCTTCTTGGTGACCTTGATTCCTTTGAGGACACCTCGCCCCTTCTTCTTTTGACCACCACTTTCTGTCGATTAAAATCCCAGAAAAGCAACTCTGTTTTTAAATTGCCATGCAGTCATAAGGAGAAAAGTCAACAGTAATGCTGGAAATTGTACCTATATCCGCTTCTGTACGACGTCGGCGTGTGTGCGACGACCAATTGGACTGGTCTGTGGGGCTTTCCGTAGCGTTACTTTGTTGTACAGTATTTGTCATGTCATTTGCTGGATTCAAGCCATTGTACAATTAATTGATCTAGTAGTATATATTTGAGGTTAGGCTGTGGATAAGAACTATGTATAACATGTACCTGATGTTGGTTGTCTGCTCTGTTGATTCTTGTACGCAATGATGGTATCATCCCTTGACGATGATATAGAGCCTCCTGTCACTGTATCAAAAAAATATATACTTCTCAACAATACTGTACCCATGCTAGCTACAAATGTAGTGGCTGGGTATTTGTATTATTGTTAGTACGCTCCTATGAGAAGGTTTTGGTCACAAGAGCTAGAAAAGATATTTCAAAGTTACAATAATGGCATACTCAAACATGATTGTAGAACTATGAATTACGAGAATATTTCAAGCTAGTACATACCCCTTCGTGTTTGAGTGTTGTCTTGCCCTGAGGATAAAGTTGGAGCCCCATTCAGATAATATGATGTATCAATTCCTGCATGCATTTTCACAAAGTGTGATGGCAAATTTATTATGTAGTTCTTAACTCGTACTTACTTTTGTAGTTCTTACAAATTTATTATGTTTGCTCCTAGGAACCAAATGCAAGATGTAGTGGGGATGGACATAGTATTTGTGATCATGAGACAATAATCAAGAAATTGAGGGTTGAGAGGCCATCATTTAAGGAAAAGTACATATTGCCAGGGGCTTACAATATTAGTTGTTTGCAATTGCTAAAGTAAATGTACATAGTTCAGATTACCAGATTCTTGCTGAGTAGTTTGTCGATTCTGGTGTGCCAAGATGGTATCTTCTCTTGATGCCATTGCATATCCTAAACAAATGCATGACAAAAGGTAGGAAGGGGATAATCAATTAAGAAAAAGATGGTAGTAAAAATAGCAACATGTCTAAACAATGCAATGTGTAAAAACAGAGTTATGATATTGAAATTTCTCATCACATTAACATAATATAACACCAAGCAACAGGGACAGATCTATTTCTCTCTATATTATAGAAAACTTAATCCTAATGTTCTACACAAAAAACTCATCATCATCAGATTCGTCGAGTACTAAATGAGGAACATGGCCATCATTTATGTATGTCTCATCATCATCATAGCTATCACTATCAGATTCAAGCTCATCATCTCCGGGATCAACTTTGGGTATCTTCGGAATATCTGAAGCATCACCACTCGCACCTTCCATGCCAGATCTAGACCAACTTTCGACATCCCCTTCTATGTCTGGCACATTTGTATCTCCAACTACAATATCAAATAAGTCAGCATCAGCTCCGGTTCCATCGTCATCATTTCCTACGGATGGCATGGCATATAGGTCTCGCGGCTTCAATCTAACAATAGAAGCCCAATTTATCTTCTTGACATCTCTCACATAGAACACTTGTTTTTCTTGAATGCCTAGTATGTAGGGATCATCCCTATATCGAAGTCGGGTAGTATCTACATCGATATAGCCATAATCATCCTTCTTGTAGCCCGTGTTTGATTTTTATTGGCAAAGGGCACATCAAACCAGTCACATTGAAATAGCACTACCTCCTTTTTCGAGGGAAAATCTACACAAATAATTTTCTTGATCACACCAAACCAATCAAGGTTGCCAGATCGAGCATCACCCCTAACAACAACACCGCTGTTTTGGGTATTCAAATCTCTTTCTACACTATCATTTCTAAAGAAAAACCCATTGATGAAGGTGCGATTATAAACACGAGCTCGAGGGTCAGGTCCTCTAGATAGGGCATACAAAAGATCATTGACTTTCCCTTCTTTGTGAAGTGCCTGGATCTGTATTAACACGTGCAAATTATTAGAAAGAGCCACAACTATTTTTATTAACACGAGCATAAGTAATTACTATGTACTATGTTCTTACACGCCTCTCGAACCAATCTACAAACTCGTCTCTGTGCCGTTTCTGGACACCGCGAGCACCAGCCCTTGTAAGCTCATCCAGATGCTCACTATAACAAAAGTGTTGAGTAGGTTCAGAACAGTGCACGTGTACCATGAAGAAAAAAAAATAAAAAATAAAAACATCCTTACTCTGTCCATGAGTTGGATTACTCGCAGTTTGTTATTATGTAGTGCCTAATTTGCTTCATCTCTGCCTTAGAAAGTGTTTCAAATGTGAAACCTTTCTTTGAGTGATCAATTGTGCCCAATACACTAAGTCTAGCTGGTCCTTCATCTCTAGCTGCAGCTTCATGACGCTCTGGCCGGTTAAGCTTGGTATCAATGTTACCAAAAAAACGGCTACAAAATGTTAGACACTCTTCAGCTATGTAACCCTCGACAATTGAACCTTCTGGGTGAGCTTTGTTCCGCACATATCCTTTAAGTGTGCGCAAATACCTTTCCACGGGATACATGCATCGGTAAGCAACAGGTCCACCTAATCGAGCTTCTTCAGCAAGGTGAATAGGAAGGTGCATCATGATATCAAAAAACTGGGGTGGAAGGATCATCTCAAGTCGACAGAGAGTTTCTGGAATTGTACGACTCAACTTTGCTAGCTCTTCAGGATTTAATTCCTTGGAATAAATCGCAGCAAAGAATAGGCTTAGCTCGAGGAATGGGACAACAAATTTCTTGGGCAGTATATTGCGTACCCAAATGGGAAGAAGTTTCTGAAAGAGGACATGGCAGTCATGAGTTTTGAGCCCAGACACCTTACAACCTTCGAGGTCCACACATCTTTTTAGGTTTCATGCATAACCATCGGGCATCCTTACACCATGCAAAAACTTGCATAGCATTTTCTTCTCATCCTTGGTCAAATTATAGCAAGCTAGATTTAAAGTATACTTTCCATTACTGACATTTGGATGCAGATCCTTCCTTATCTTTAAGTGCTGCAAATCAAGACGGGCCTTCAGAGTATCCTTTGATTTACCATCCATATCAAGCAGTGTCCCTAAAAAGCTGTCACAGATGTTCTTCTCAATGTGCATTACATCCAAATTATGCCTAATAAGCAAGTTCTTCCAATAAGGGAGATCAAAAAATATACTCTTCTTCCTCCAATTATGCCACTTATTATCATCATCACGCTTCCTCTTTCTAGTTTTCCTAAAGGTTTCCTGCTCAAAACTTGCATGTTGTTGTACCACGTCATTGCCCGAGAGTGGCACCGGAGAATCTCTATTTTCTGTCTCGTTATTGAAGCAACTCTTGTTTCTACGCCACTTGTGGTCACGACTTAGAAAACGGCGATGACCCATGTAACAGTACTTGCACCCATATTTCAACCATAAATGGTCTGTGTGCATGTGGCAATATGGGCATGCTAGTTTTCCTTTTGTGCTCCAACCAGATAGCATTGCATAAGCTGGGAAATCATTAATTGTCCACATGAGGGCTGCATGCATCTGAAATTTCTTCTTCATTGTGGCATCATATGTGTCAGCACCAACATACCATAGATCTTTGAGCTCATCTATCAAAGGCTGTAGATATACATCGATGTTATTTCCTGGTGACTTTTTTCCAGGAATTATCATCGACATTAACCAATATGGTTGTTTCAAACACAACCAAGGAGGCAAGTTATATGGAATTAGAATCACTGACCAACAAGAGTATGACACATTCATTATCCCATATGGGTTGAACCCATCAGATGAAAGCCCAAGCCTTACATTCCGTGCATCCAAAGAGAATCCTTTAGAATAAATGTTATCAAAATGCTTCCATGCCAAAGAATCTGCAGGGTGCCGCATTATACCATCATCCACACGGTCGTCCTTATGCCATCTCATATATGATGATGTAGCCTCGGTCATAAATAGACGTTGTAGCCGTGGAGTAAGTGGGAAATATCTTAGAACTTTAAGGGCCACTTGCTTCTTCCCTTTATGGTTTGTCCTCTCGACATCTGATTCATCGGCGGCGGCAGCTTTCCATCTACATTCCTTACAGGTCGGACAGTAATGCATGTCAGCATACTCTTTCCGGAATAGCACACAATCATTAATGCAAGCATGTATCTTTTGGTAGTCAAGCCCAAGATCCCGGATTATCTTCTGAACTTTCTCGAGAGAATTTGGAATACAATGACCTTTTGGAAGCGCTTCTGTGAACAATTGAAGTACTGCCTCACATGCCCTGTTGCTCAACCCAAACAAGCACTTTATCTGGTAGAGTCTCACAATGAAAGAAAGCTTTGTGAGCTCCTTGCAACCAGGGTACAACTCCTTTTCAGCATCCTTCAACAAAGCAAAGAAAGCCTTGGCACATCCACCTGCCTCTTCGTTACTTCTACCTTCTGCAGACCCTTCTGGGATATTACCATCATCATGCAACATCTCTTCACTAGTACGTTCACCTGTGGTTTTGCTACTTTCTGGCTCGGTGCTACGTATGAGAGTGTTGAGCAAATCACGAACTGCAAAGTCATCACCTCTCACCCCTTCACCTTCAGATCCTTCAGCTGTACTTTCATCATCTGAATCCTCTCCATGGTATTTCCAGCAAGTATAACTGGGATCCATCCCATTCATGAGCAGGTCAAGGTGTACTTCGTCCCTTTCCTTGTAAATAGCATTGAGACATCTTCTACATGGGCATAAAGCGGTTGATCTTCCAGGACTACCATCAAAAGCCAAATCTAAAAATTCCTTAATGCCACTCTGCCACTCCGCGGAATCCCTATTCATATCCATCCAACTCCTATCTCGAGCCATCTTGCTGATTTTAAACTAGAAAATTAGATAAAGGATTTACACACTTGTCAGGAAAGTGAATCTGAAATATAGAAATAGTATGTAGTATAATAGAACAGAATAGTAGTCCATTTAGGACATGAGCTATTTTTCTCAAAATAATACAGATAACTTTTGAGCCTCATAGATACTCGTACTACATGAAATTTGGCATAGTAGTTATATTTGTTTATAGAATAGGATTACAACATATGCATATTAGGTATTAGCAAAACAAGAGAACACAGTACTGAATGTAAGTTATTTCATTCAAACTGAGAAAAAGATGAAAATTTGAGAATGTTGACATAACCCAAACAAACCTTATCAAATTTAACATTAAACGCTATGCATATAGGTATTAGCAAAACGAGAAAATATGTGTACTGAAAGTAACTTATTTCATTCAGACTGAATAAAAAAATGAAAATTTGAGAATATTGACATAACAGAAACAAACCTTCTCACAGGTCGTCCTTGACGCAACAAAGAACTGGCTTCTTCCTTATCCTGACTTCGACCTTTCCTGCATACAATTTTTCTAAGGATGAGTAAAAGGTGAACCATAATACAATGTAATACCATTTGCTGCATACAAGAATTATGTATCAGCTTTTATGTGAGCCCAAATCTGACGAGATAACTCAATAAATTTTGGTATGGGAATAATGTTATGAAATCCAAAGCAAGGCTGGGTATGCAAAGAACACAATGGAACGAAGCCTCATAACTAAAAACTAGACAGAAAAAATACTAAATGCATAGGTACATGGCATTAAACAATTGTTTGATAACTACATTTACTATAACTAAAAGAGAAAATTTAACTGGGGAGCATTGGGTGAAGGTCTCAATCGGAATTAGATCATATCCAGTGCCACTTCCTGATCAAAGCTTGAAGACTATTTTTGGGGGTTAAATCCATATTCATGTTTACCTTTCACTCTAGCAGGCTATCAACAATTTTACCTGAAGCCTGTGGTTGCCCACTAGAGGAGCAAAAGTGTGTATCGCTAGCGGCAGGTGTGAGTGCGTTTGCCTCTGTCAGGGATGAGGGGACGAGAGAGAGAAGAGTCAGTTAAACAAAACGGTGGAGCTTTTGCTGAAGCTCCGGTTTGAGGGAACAAGAAGCCAGATGAAGATGGCCAACTGGCTATTCTTGCTACAGGCCACAAGGCACTATATGATGACATGGTCCCTGCATTTGATGTACTTGGGAAAAAGTGTTGAAAGGCAGAGCCGATTCAGGCTAAAGAGGGATTGACGGCTGAATGTTTAAAACTACATGCCATGGGCATGCATATATTCTTGTAGTTCGTCCAACCATGTGGCTTATCATCGTACAATTAATATGTGCATTCAAAGGTTGATGCCTGATTGTGCTGTATGATGTAGCTACAAGTTTTGAATAAAAGAAAAAAAAATACCTGACGGAACAGAGGCATACAGTAGAAGAGAGGAAAACAGAGCAGATGAGACCGGAATAGTTGTAGATCTGGAAAGCACGCCACGGGCTGTCCACGGGAGCGGCGGCAATCCCACCCTTCCGACAGGTCGCGGCCATCCGGCGACGCGACATGGCGAGCCCCAGTGCGTTGGTGACCGCCGGCCCTGAAGTTGATCTGGTCGGTGCCGCGCGGCAAGCCCTGGTCCGGAGGCGACCTCCAGCGT
The DNA here is from genome assembly GCF_056163025.1 of Triticum urartu. Lineage (NCBI taxonomy): Eukaryota > Viridiplantae > Streptophyta > Magnoliopsida > Poales > Poaceae > Triticum > Triticum urartu. Next base: position 94,106,923 of record NC_141873.1, on the reverse strand, counting down.
GACGCCGACCGTCGGCCCTGAAGCTGCTCCTGTCGGAGCCGCACGGCAAGCCCTAGCGCCGAGGCAACCGTTTTCCCTGAGCTGCTCCCGCCGGCACAGCTAGCTGTGGTGCAGCGGCCATCAACCTATTCCCTCCGACGTGCGCAAGAGGCAGCAGCGCTACTCACAGTCCCTGCGGCGCGCGGCCCTCCCTCCCCATCTTAATTGGAAGCAGTGAAAATTCCCCTTTGTGCAGGTGAGAGGGTCATGGCTCCCAGGTAGATGGGATGAAGATTAGGCGACGACGGCGACTAGCAGGGAGAAGGTCAAGTGGGGCACCCCATCACGGGAACAAGAGAGAGGTAGAGAAAGGAATTACCGATGTACGCATAAGAATCTTCTCGTCAACCAATGCCGCGAAGTCGCCGATCTCGTCTACAAACGCCGTGAAGCTGCCATGACGGAGAGAAGTAAACCTGATTTCCTAATAGGGTGAAATCAGATTATAGTCCTGTTTAATCCAGATTGAAAGTAGTTATAAGGAGTTCGTGGAGCACCTCACCGTATCCGTGCGGGAAAAGTAATTTTTGCCGGGAACGAGAAGGTCTCTTCGTGGGAAATAAAGCAACCGGCTAAAAATTTTGGTGGGAAACAAGAAGGCAACCGGTGTGGAGTGGGGGAAGTAAAAATATTGCCACGATATATAAATTGTGGTAATAGCAATACTTAATGCAACGTTATTTTTTTTGTTGCCATAAGCCTAGATTTTTGCAACGATTTTTTGTTTGTCGCGATAAGGCTAGCCTTTTTGCAATGATCATGGCACTTATTGCAACAATAAAATAATGTTGCATTATGACGTGCTAGTCGCCACAAAAATGAAAATGTGGTGATAGAATGAGATTTTTGCAACGAAAATTATTTTTTGGCAATATTTCTGTTGCAATAGATGATTCGGTGTTCGGCCCCCCTTCCTGAGGGTTTGGACAATCCGGTACTGGAAAAGATGCTCGAGCTAGCACCTTGCCCGGAGCCCTCAAAGGAAGATAAAGGGCGGAATAATGAGGGCGGATGCGGGCCCCCATCACTACCAATTCCAACCGAGGGAATGAGCGCCTCCGTGAAGGAGGATAACCAAGGGGAAGAATCTGACCTTCTCTCGCTTCGGGGAAGGAAGAGGACTGCCTCTAAAGATCCGGAAACCAAGGCTTCCAAACGGGAGAAGAAGTCTCCATCAGAGGGTCCTACCTTGGAGGGTGCTTTTGCCGCACAAAGTCCGCGCAGGGATCAGCCCTCTAACGAGCCGTAAGTGATCAAAATATACTTAATAGTAAAGATATTCTACCTTACTTCTGAGGAAAAATGACCGAAGCGTTTATCTTGAATTTCGGATCTTAGCCCTTCTCAACAGAGCTCGTCTTCGGGGGATCTTCTTCCGGAGATGATGGAGAGCGAAACGCCTCCCCCGGACTCCCCCGCTCAAGAAGTGGGCGACCTTGAAGTGTCGTCAAGGAGGGCCTCCCCGGGTCCGGTGAGGCCAGAAGATAATCCTATGGTCATCCGAAGTCCCCGGTATCCGGCTCTTGAAGAGGGCAAACAAAAGAGTCTGACGCCGTCTAGTATGCGGTTGGACGCACTGAGGGATCTGCTAAGGCGGGCGACCATCTCGGAAGAACACCATACATTGATGGGTTCGGTGATGGAAAGGATTTCATCCGCCGAAAGCGGCCTGCATGACGCCTTTATGAGTCTACTAACGGGCTTTGAGGTACATAAAATGATATACCTTTGTAATAGTACCGCACATTTTTAGGTGTGCCCTGCGTAGATAGTAGCTCCTGAGACTCTGGTTGTCACCGAGAATGGTGGCAAGTAGAGGATCATAGTCCCAGGTAATAACCATACCGCTTTAATGTGCAGGTAGTGGAAGCTCCGGTGGCTAGCCGGACTCATGAGTTTGCTGAACTAAAGCGGCAACTGGATGCGGCGGATGCCGACATTGAGCTTGTTAACAAGAGGCTTGATGAGGCACAGGGTAAGTGATATTTTCTAGTGAATGTCACATAGTAAGAGCAGCGTGATGCCAGTATTTTTAATATTTTGTGACTGCAGATGGAGCTGCCACCGTGGAAACCCTTCGGGCGAAACTTTCCCGAGCCAAAGAACAAGCAAGGATTAGTAATGCGGCCACTTTAAAGGCGGCCGAAGAGCTAAGAGATGAGAAGGCCGCGCATTGCGAGAGCAAAGAGAAGATGGCCAAGATGGCCATAAAGTTAAAAGACACTGCTGACCGTTGCCAGTTCCTTGAAGAAGAAAACCGAGCGAAGGCAACGAACCTTGAAAAGGCCACGATGGCGACTAAAGACACCCGCTCTGCCATGAGAGCGAAGAAGGAGGAGCTGCGTGAAGACGGTGATATCGTGGCTGGGAAGCCCTTTTTGCTGCGGAGGAAGTTCGGAGATCCGTGGTATGCCCCTCTAGATCGGCCGTGGAGTTCGGCAGACGCATATCTGGATTTGACGGCGAGTGCAGTCGATGCGGCCGAATACTTCCGAGATCAAACAGATCGTGAAGTGGACAAGCTATTCTAGTCGCCGTTTAACGTTCCAGAGCGTCCGCTTCCACTAACTGATCAACTTGCCGAATGGGCCGAACTCAATAGATTGTCCGGACTTGCCATGAGGGCTGTCATAGATCATCTGTGGCCGGAAAAGCCGAAGCTGAACAGCTATTTCAGCTTAGTGCATCAGTTCCTTGGTGCGGTGCCGCACATAAATGCAATGAAGAGGTCGACGTGTATAGAAGGCTCGCGGATGGCCCTTGCCCGTGTCAAAGCATACTGGGCGGAGATGGATGCTAGCACTGTTGCGGCACAGGGTTCGGCCATAGGCCGAGTGGCTGCCGAGCACTATTTTGAAGAAGTTCTTGAGGTTGCTCGTTTGGTAGAGGCCCAGTGATCGAAGAATATTATGTTTGAATGACATGTATTCCCATTGTAAAAACAATGTTTTTATTGAGTTTATCAAGGCTGTTTTTATACTTGTGCCTGAAAGTATTGTGATGCCTCTTGTGCGGCCGTTTATGTATACATGTGTATAATCTGAAAGATTGCAGTCGTCGGCTTCAGCCCCCACGCATATAATGCGGGGGTGTTCGCAGAAGACGCGTATTCACACTTAATCCAACGTCTTGGTCCTAATAAGGAGGTGATGGCGCAGTGAACTAGGCAACCGGACTATAATGCTTTAACACTTTCACTTAGCCATAGGAGTTTGACAGTGGGGCTACTATATAGGCCCTGGTGGCTCCGCACTCATCAGAATTCGAGGTGCGTACTTGCCCGGCCGGGAAACGGCCCTTCGTTAAGGCGGAGGAATTCTAAGATTCCGATGGGTCATCGAGTGGTTGACCAGTCTCGCGCTATATCATGACAGTCAGTTTTTGGCTTTCTCTACTGAGGTGCTCGTCCGGATGAACCAGGGCACAATCGCAGTAGTTTTCCTGGTGCCGCCTTAGCCGATAGAGCGGAACGTAAGGTAGCAAAACACAGGAGCCGGCAAACCCAACATTTGACCAAAGACATGATTCGAAGCTGATGCATATAAGGCCAAACTCGCGACGCCGAACACTCCCTAAGGTATTCAGTCTTTATTGTGGGCCTGAACAGTGCCCTTTGTAAGAAGCCCCTGGTGTCTAGGTACGTGCATTGCTCTGAAGTGGCCACATGCCAAGACGTCAGCATCCTTCTCAATTGTACTGAGAATCCAAGGGATGTGTACCAATAAGAGACAGTAAAAAAGGTTGACGCAGGGTCTTAATCTAAAAAGAATCCTTGGAACGGGTCCCTGCTGCACGTCTACGCCTATGTCTCCGTTGTGCCGTATTCTGGTCGGGTGTAGCACGATGGTCATCTGTAAAAGAGAGGAACTTAGGTGAAAATTTGTTGTGCAAAAAAGTAGGTTTAAAGAAACCATGTACAGTTCAAGATGAGTAAAAATTGCCACTTGTCTGCACGCGTTGAGCCCCTTTTATTTGTAATAGGGGTGTGGTCATCAAAACCTGTATGAATTACATATAGCTGCGTCGGACTCGTCTAACCGTGTCTGTGGTCTTGACGACCTATCGAATGCTTTAGTTGGTGAGGCCGTTTTAGTGTGCGGCTGCCAAGGCAGCCACACTCTCTTCGGCGCGCAGGGATCGCTCAATATTTCCATTTACTGTAATGATGCCACGTGGACGGGGTATCTTAAGCAAGAGGGAAGCGTAATGCGGTATTGCGTTAAAGCGAGCGAAAGGTTCATGTCCAAGTAGTGCTTGATGGCCACTTTGGAACGGAGCAATGTGGAAGGTTAAATTTTCGCTACGGAAGCTGTCAGGGAAGCCGAATACAACTTCTAGTAGCAGGGAGCCCGTGCAATGAGCCCCTGGGCCTGGCATTACTCCTCTAAAGGTAGTGTTGCTGCGGCAAATTTTCGTTGGGTCTATCCCCATTTTGCGGATTGTGTCCTGATATATCAGGTTTAAGCTGCTGTCGCCGTCCATCAGGACTCGTGTGAAGTGGTATCCGTCAATTATTGGATCTAATACCAAGGCAGCCCATCCTGCACTTCGGATACTTGCTGAGTAATCCTGATGGTTGAAGGTGATTGGTTGAGACGGCCAGTGACAGAACTCTGCGGTGATAGGCCCTTTGGCATGTTTATTTGGGAATGCCGCTTTGCTTCTCCCCTTTATCACGTGTAACACGTTTACTGTTTTGACTTCGGGTGGAAATTTCTTCTGTTCCCCAGTGTTTTGCTTGCAAGGCTCATCCTCGTCTTCGCTTGGTGTATCCTGCCCCTTATGTTCGGCGTTGAGCTTGCCAGACTGCTTGAAGACCCAACATTCTCTGTGGGTATGATTTGCAGGTTTATCGGGGGTGCTATGGATCTGACATATTTGGTGCAGAATTTTGTTTAGGCTAGACAGTTCGTCTCGGGTGCCTTTAGAGGGTGGCTTTTGCTTACCTGGCTGAGAGCTTCTGAATCCAGCGTTTACCGCCGTGCTCTTCGGGCTATCTTCTTTATTCCGGCGCTTATTATTTTTGTTGCGTCATGATTTCCCGTTTCCATCTCTAACTTCGGATGTACTTGGGTCGCTGGTGTTGCATCAGGCTAGCCAGCTGTCCTCGCCCACGCAAAAGCGGGTCATGAGGATTGTTAATGCTGCCATTGTTCTCGGCTTTTCTTGGCCGAGGTGTCTGGCAAGCCATTCATCTCGGACGCTGTGTTTCAAAGCTGCCAAGGCTTCGGCGTCCAGACAGTCGACTATTTGGTTCTTTTTAGTAAGAAACCTTTTCGAAAGCTTTCGGGCTGACTCTCCGGGCTGTTGAGTTATATGACTTAAATCGTCCACATCCGGAGGTCGGACATAAGTCCCTTGAAAATTTGCCCGAAAATCGTCTTCGAGCTCTTCCCAGCTTCCAATGGAGCTTTCGGGGAGGCTTTTAAGCCAGTGCCGAGCTGGGCCTTTGAGTTTGAGTGGTGAATACTTAATGGCGTGGAGATCATCTCCTCGAGCCATATGGATATGGAGGATATAGTCCTCAATCCAGACCCCAGGGTCTGTTGTTCCGTCGTATGCCTCTATGTTTACGGGTTTGAATCCCTCTAGAAATTCATGGTCCAGCACCTCGTCGGAGAAACATAGGGGTGTGCGGCACCCCTGTATCTGGGTGTACCGCGTTGTTCGGATGTTTGTTGTGTTGCATCGTATGCTGGAGCGCGCTTGCATGGTCCATAGATGGATCTGGTTGCGCCGTCCTTTCGATGCGAGCCCTCGCGTGGATCGCGTATTGGCTTATGTGCGGTGTTGTTTGCCGCTCTGTGTTGGCCGTGAGGTCGTCTATCCGGCCAGATGGCCATTTCAATTTTTGGTTGCGGGGGATCTAAGGCCTCCTCATCGAATTCAGGTAGCAACTTCCGCTTCGGGTAGCTCTTGGTGGGGCGATTACTGCCGTACTTCGCTGCTGTGTTGAGTACTTTACTCCATCTGATTCTGAGTGTGTCTTGCGCAGCCTTGAGCCTTTGCTTCTGCTTTCTTAGACTCCTCACGGTGGCAATAAGCCTTTGACGGGCATTCTGTTGCTTCGGGTGATTGTCCGGTGTGATGTCATTCGGACTATTATCTTTGATAGAGTTGGGTTGTTCGGTTTGATTCTCCGTGTTGCCGTGGTCCGGCGATGGTTCACCCTGCTCTAACGCTGGGTCTATATGATTGTTGTTTCCGCCCAGGCGGGATTTGGAGCGGCGCTTACACCGCTGCTTTGACTGCTTCTCGAGGGGACAACCCTTCGTTGCGTCCTTCCGTTCCTCGTCGTCGTTTTCTTTTGGTGTGTCCACCATGTATACGTCATGTGATGAAGTGGGCGTCCAGTGCCCTGTGGGCAGTGGTTCCTGTTCGTCTCCTGCATCGTCGTCCATACCGCCGGTGTCTTCGGAGTCGAAGTCGAGCATGTCATTTAAGTCATCGACAGTGGCTACTAAGTGGGTGGTGGGTGGGTGGCGAATTTCTTCGTCATCCGCATCCCAATCCTGTCGGACATGGTTCATCTAGGATCCTCCTGATAAGGAGAAAGACCTTAATGAGTTCAGTATGTCTCCAAAGGGCGACTGCTGAAAAATATCCACGGAGCTAAACTCCATGATCGGCGCCCAATTGGATTCGTTAGGAACGAGCGCAGACGGTTCAGAGTCCGTGGCCGGAGAAGGATCCAGCAGTTTTACAACACGGCTCTCGTGAAGGGTAAGGTCGATATTCGGCTCGATCGCCGCTAAGGATACGGCCTCCGTGACGGGGTCTAACCACCCGTCCATGAATGGCGCAACTGGCTCCGAATTGAGTCTCGGAGCGGCTGTCGGTGCGATCTCCTGAATACGGTCCAATGGTAGAGCTAAATCGTACTCATCGTGACCGCGTGGCGCACAAGGTAGGGGCTCGAATCCGTCGAAGATCAAGTCTCCGCGGATATCGGCTATGTAATTTAAGCTTCCCAACCTGACCTGGTGGCCAGGGGCGTAACTTTCGATCTGCTCCAGATGGCCAAGTGAGTAGGCCCGCAGTGCGAAGCCGCCGAACACAAAGATCTGTCCGGGGAGAAAAGTCTTACCCTGGACTGCATCGCTATCGATGATAATAGGGGCCATCAAGCCTAACGGCGACGACATAGAGGAACTCTCAATGAAAGCACCAACGTCGGTGTCAAAACCGGCGGATCTCGGGTAGGGGGTCCCGAACTGTGCGTCTAAGGTGGATGGTAACAGGAGGCAGGGGACAAGATGTTTTACCCAGGTTCGGGCCCTCTTGAAGGAGGTAAAACCCTACGTCCTGCTTGATTTATTCTTGATGATATGGGTATTACAAGAGTTGATCTACCATGAGATCGGAGAGGCTAAACCCTAGAAGCTAGCCTATGGTATGATTGTATGTTATCCCACGGACTAAAACCCTCCGGTTTATATAGACACCGGAGGGGGCTAGGGTTACACAAGGTCGGTTACAAAGGAGGAGATATCCATATCCGTACTGCCTAGCTTGCGTTCCACGCCAAGTAGAGTCCTATCCGGACACGGGACGAAGTCTTCAATCTTGTATCTTCATAGTCCAACAGTCCGGCTGTCCGGAGACCCCCTAATCCAGGACTCCCTCAGTAGGCAATCCATAAGTGGCTCTCATAATAGATTCATAAGGTAATTTAATTTTATTTCTAGGAAAGTGTTCCATGCCTTTCCTTAATGGAAATTGGAATCTAATATTTCCTTCCTTCATATCAATAATTGCACCAATCGTTCTAAGGAAAGGTTTACCAAGAATAATAGGACATGAAGGATTGCAATCTATGTCAAGAACAATAAAATCTACGGGTACATAATTACTATTTGCAACAATAAGAACATCATTAATTCTTCCCATAGGTTTCTTAATAGTGGAATCCGCAAGGTGCAAGTTTAAAGAGCAATCATCAAAATCACGGAAACCTAATAAATCACACAAAGTCTTTGGAATTGTGGAAACACTAGCACCCAAATCACATAAAGCATAGCATTCATGATCTTTAATTTCAATTTTAATAGTTGGTTCCCACTCATCATAAAGCTTTCTAGGGATAGAAACTTCCAATTCAAGTTTTTCTTCATAAGATTGCATCAAGGCATCAACGATATGTTTAGTAAACGCTTTATTTTGACTATAAGCATGAGGAGAATTTAGCACAGATTGTAACAAGGAAATACAATCAATCAAAGAGCAATTTTCATGGTTAAATTCCTTGAAATCCATAATAGTGGGTTTAGCAACATCTAGGGTTTTAATTTCTTCAATCCCACTTTTATCAATTTTAGCATCAAGATCAAAAAATTCTGAATTGTTGGAATGCCTTCTAGGTAAAGGTGGATCATATTTAGTCCCATCATTATCAAGATTCATATTGCAAAACAAAGATTTAATAGGGTACACATTAATAACTTTTAGATCTTCATCTTTATTTTCATAGGAACTAGAAGAACACGCTCTTATAAAGGCATCTTTCTTAGCACGCATCCTAGCAGTTCTTTCTTTGCACTCATCAATGGAAATTCTAATGGCTTTGAGAGACTCATTGACATCATGCTTAGGTGGAATAGATCTAAGTTTCAAAGAATCAACATCAAGAGTAATTCTATCAACGTTCCTAGCCAAATCATCAATCTTAAGCAATTTTTCTTCAATCAAAGCATTGAAATTCTTTTGTGAAGTAATAAATTATTTCATATTAGATTCAAAATCAGAGGGCATCTTATTATAATTTCCATAATAATTGTTGTAGGAATTACCATAATTATTAGAGGGATTACTAGGATAAGGCATAGGGTTGAAATTTCCTCTATACACGTTGTTACCAAAATTGTTCCTACCAAAAAAATTCACATCCATAGATTCATTATTATTCTCAATCAAAGTAGACAAGGGCATATCATTAGGATTAGAAGAAACACTCTTATTAGCAAATAATTTCATAAGTTCATCCATCTTTCCACTCAAAACATTAATTTCTTCTATCGCATGCACCTTTTTATTAGTAGATCTTTCAGTATGCCATTGATAATAATTAACCATAATATTATCTAGGAGTT